>NW_028163176.1:0-45523 GCF_964263955.1 Coregonus lavaretus | reverse complement strand
GGAGGGTTAAAGGGGAAGTCAAATAAAGCAACAGTATTCTCGGGCCAAAAACAGATTTATCCATGACCATAGTCTTACTAAAACATAGACTTGCAGTCATAAGGTTCTTGATGGATTTAATGTGATATTAGTAGGCCATTTTAATTATCCTCTATTGTATCTTTTAAAAATCATGAAGAAATTGCTGAGATTTTAATAAACAATATGACTAGGTCTACAGATCTTCAACAGATCTTTAGCTATTATTCTAGAATTGTCTTGGACCATATGGATTTGTATTGACAAATAATGTTTTAGAAATTAGTTGTTGATTTTGACTAACCGAATATTGTCTGTGAGCTTATTCTTTCCGTCAATATTACAGACAGGCTATTAATAGTACAGGCTAAATTGTTTACATGTGTAAGCAAGTCATACAACAATTCCTATTAATAATCATCCACCCGACCTCATATCTAAAGACAAGTTATAGCCTATCATACTTGTATTATCCTGACGAAGCTGTAGCATAAACAAGCAAGACAATCGAACATAAAGCAGTTCAATGCGACGCATCCTAAATGGTCTGACACAAGTAGCCAAACAATTTACCATCACAGACGGAATCCGGGCTCATCTCAATCAAAGTTGCGTCTCCAATCTTTCCCGTTAGTCGACTCATGTCACTCATCTTGCCGAGCCGGTGCTGGTCGCTGGTCGGCCCGGTAAAAACAAGGAGGATGGAGCTGGTACCAGGGCTCTCTGTCCGTCTCAGCCCACGCCTTTGGCTACGGACTCACTTTAAGAGGAAAATGTACCGCTACCTTCACACGATGAATATTGAAACTGCGCTCAAGACCACCAAGCCGCAACGTCCTCTGAGAAAAAAACTCGTCATTAAAGGGGAGGGGTTTGACTGAAAAACTCTGTCGGCGCACTGCTGCTACAGTGGATGGTTACAGTGTAGCCTAATGATGATAATCTGATATTATTAGGCCTACTCTATAAAATAATCACAATTGTCCTTTTTTAAAGTGGCAAAAAAGTTTATTTATATGAGAGCATTTGCGATTTAATCTGCTTGGAAATGAAATTGGTATTTACTTATTCTATTCTATTCTAATCCGGTTGCACTGTATTCTGCAATAGGATACTAAGAGTGGTGACATAGTCTGCGTTTACACTGGCAGCACAATTCAGATCTTTTGCCAATTATTTGCATATCTGATACTTATCTGATCTTTCCCCTAAACCACCTCAACATGTGGATCTGAATCCTGATACCAATCTCATCCTCCATATCTGACTTCGGTCTGGAAGCTCAGATCAGATTTTTTTGCTATGAAGTGTTACTATTACCACAACAACCACCACAACATTTTAATGAACAGTTACTACAGTTTCCATCCACAGTTTGTATGTGACTAAAGTCATACCGTATTTAAAAAATCATGACAGCTGTGATGGAAGCAGGTAGTTTCGGTTAAATTGAATAAATGCAGACAGATAATTTGTTTGTTCGACATGGTGGGATCCTTTTGTGTTGGTAAAATTAATTCTGCGAGAAATTGTGGCGGGAAACGCCTTTATGTGCAAATATTGATATAATAACCATCATATCGAAGTAAACTTGGAGTCACACGATGACATGTGGTGTGGTCCTCCCACCATGACTCAGGAAACCATGCAGTTTATTAGGCTACAGATGAAATAAGTTATGATGAATTTCACAGGGTGGTGAAAGTGCACGGTGATCTTGATGCTCCTTTCCAGTAAATATCGAGGGTCTTATTCTGGTGACACGATGATTGATGTTTGACAAAAATATTATCGCTCTTATCCATAATAATCTCATCATGGGAGGATCATGTATTTTCTGTTGTATTTTTGACTTTATGTTTTTTTACCCCATATGTAACTCTGTGTTGTTGTTTTTATCGCACTGCTTTGCTTTATCTTGGCCAGGTCGCAGTTGTAAATGAGAACTTGTTCTCAACTGGCTTACCTGGTTAAATAAAGGTTACATTTTTTTAAAAAAATTAAATAAAATAAAAGGTAGACTAGCCTACCTACACTGTAGAGCTGTTGGCTAGAGCGCACTTGCCAAGACCAAAGTGGGCACACTTGCTATTCAACACAACCGTTTTTGTGACAAAATTATCGGTAGAGTTGAAAATGCGATGGAAACACATTGAACTTTAGATTTTTATTCGGTACATAACTTAAGCGTAAAAATACATTTTTGTGTGCACTACGTCAACACGTACTGATGTTTATACGTCCGTTGGGTGGAAACATACCACTGGTGAGAAAATGCACATATTTTCTTTATGCAGATTTTAGAATATTCGCATGAAAATCTGTTCGCCGATTGGATGGAAACCTGGCTGTGACAGGAAATGAGCTTTGAATCTTCAGAGGCTACGGAATAATCTCAATTGCATCCTCCTGGTGTCCTCTCTCCTCGCCTCTTTCTCAAAACCCATGTGATGAGAAAGTCCCCTCCCCTCTGACCTTCTCCACCAATGGGTTTTGAGAAAGAGGCGAGGTGTGATGAGTGTGATAGAAGGAGTCAGGCGCAGGAGGGTAAATCACAGAAATACAGAGTTTATTCCGTCGTACACAATTGCGCTGGATAGCGACAAACGAAAACAGGCACAGGGGAAACTATCTACCCTGGCAATACACGGTACGGGATACTCCAACAATATACAGGCACAGGGGAAATATCTACCCCGGCAATACAAAGGGAGAGTAACTCCACCGAGCTACACTACTCTCACAAATAACAATCACCCACAAGGACAAGGGGGGCAGTGGGAACACTTATACCATGACTAATGAGGGGATATGAACCAGGTGTGTGTACCGTATTGGTCCGAATATAAGACGGCCTTTTTTCCCCTCGAAATAGGTCCAAAAAAGTCGGGTCGTCTTATATTCGGGGTCTAGTATTCAGAGCGCAGTTTCTCTTCTTCGGCGCTCCCTTTAAATGTCAATACACATTCGCGGGCACAGATGGCGCCAAAAATTCGTTCCGGACGGAGGGAAGAGGCGTCCTTAACAACCAGCCCGTTACCGGTGTTTAAAGATGGAAAGACAGGCTGACCATTTAGAGACAAGTGGCTCAAAAGTGGGCCAGGTCAATAAACAACAGCGGAGGAGCTATGATGCCAATTTCAAAATAATGGTTGTCAATAAGGCAGAGTCATCTAACAACTGCCAAGCTGCCAAGACATTCGGGGTCACTGAGTGTAATGTAAGAAGATGGCGAGCAGAAAAACAACGTCTAAAAGATGCTAACGAAGCGGAGCAGCTGGGGAGCGATGACAGCGAGAGCGAACACAGCGGGGCAGAGGACGTGTGTGAGGGATAGAGAGACATCGGAGGAGAAGTTTGGCGAATTTTTGTTAAGTTTAGTTAAATGTGTGGCCTGTATTTTCTCTGTTATTTAAAAATGTTGCTTTATTATTGCTTGATATTAATTTTGAATCATACTGTACATAGTTTGCCTTTGTGTTTAATTCACTGTGTTTTTAATATTGTTATTTTAAAATAAAATGAAGTTCTTTGTTCGGCAAATCTAGTCTGCAAATCTGTTTTTCTAAATGTTTGTGTTGAAAAACGGGGGGTCGTCTTATAATCAGGGTCGTCTTATATTCGGACCAATACGGTAATTGACAAGACAAGACAAATGGAATGATGAGATATGGAGCGGCAGTGGCTAGAAGGCCGGTGACGACGAACGCCGAAACCTGCCCGAACAAGGAGGGGAGGCAGCCTCGGCGGAAGTGGTGACACGAGGAGAGAGGAGAAAGGTTCTCCCTACAACAGAATGCACAAATCTGATTTGTAAAACACAGTGTGGACAGTCAGAAAAAAAAAGTTTTGGATATAAAAAGAAAATCAGATTTGGGTTGTTGGTGTAAACGCAGCCAAAAAGGTCATCAAGTGTGGAATGTTTTTTTTTACGTGTGCAGGATGTCCATATGTAGGCTACAGTGAAGAAACAACACAAATATATACGAATCAAAAAGGCAATTGACTTTCAAACAAGTTTTAGCTGGATAAACTTGACAAGTTCTTTTTTAAACAGCTAAATATACACAGCTCACATCAGCATGACCTCATGTTCATTAGACCTGTCGCCCTGATACAGAGTAAGTCCTACTAAACTGACTAAAATAGACTGCGTTAAATAGTCCGGGGCACTTCCCGATCCCTTCCTTGGACAGTACCATCTCAGCCCTTCCCGATCCCTTCCTTGGACAGTACCATCTCAGCCCTTCCCGATCCCTTCCTTGGACAGTACCATCTCAGCCCTTCCCGATCCCTTCCTTGGACAGTACCATCTCAGCCCTTCCCGATCCCTTCCTTGGACAGTACCATCTCAGCCCTTCCCGATCCCTTCCTTGGACAGTACCATCTCAGCCCTTCCCGATCCCTTCCTTGGACAGTACCATCTCAGCCCTTCCCGATCCCGTCCTTGGACAGTACCATCTCAGCCCTTCCCGATCCCTTCCTTGGACAGTACCATCTCAGCCCTTCCCGATCCCTTCCTTGGACAGTACCATCTCAGCCCTTCCCGATCCCTTCCTTGGACAGTACCATCTCAGCCCTTCCCAATCCCTTCCTTGGACAGTACCATCTCAGCCCTTCCCGATCCCTTCCTTGGACAGTACCATCTCAGCCCTTCCCGATCCCTTCCTTGGACAGTACCATCTCAGCCCTTCCCGATTCCTTCCTTGGACAGTACCATCTCAGCCCTTCCCGATCCCTTCCTTGGACAGTACCATCTCAATAACCAGTTGAAAAACAGGCAGTGGTCTTCCTCGATGATGTCAGCCAATCGACCTTTGGCGGAGGACGCCCTTTGGCAGAGCGTGGGAATATAGCTGACCAGAAGCACCAGGAAGGCACCGTGGGTTTAAAATGTTTGTCAGAGTTAAACAATGGCAAACTTGCAAACGTATTTCCCAATAAATGCCAATATGCTAACTGTGATGCGTTTGTATCGAGTTGACAATTATGCCGTAACAAATGGTGATGAACGCTAATGGATAGAATTAGTCGATTAGGACTTGTTGTAGCTTAAACAGCGATGGTGCACAGATCAAGACCACAGACAGATAAGTAAAGAAGTAGACAGGTTATATTCAAGCAGGGATGTTTTAGTCCATGAGGGTAATAAATGGAGGAGAATGAGCCCATTTGGAAGCTTGATGTGTGGGCCTTCGCCCAGCGACGCTGATAGGGCCTAGGCACGTATTTCTGTTGCTTAGCTTACATGGTTTACTATGCAATCTGACACACGTCAAATCAGTTTCCTTGATCTTCTGATTTTGTGTGAGGATAATATTCTATACACTGATCTTTATAGGAAACCTACTGATGGTAACAGTTTGTTGAGGGCTGATAATTGTCACCCGCTTCCCTTGAAAAACAGTTTGCCCTACAGCCAATTCTGTCGAATCAAAATAATTTGTAAAAAACAATCAGATTTCGACTGTAATATGGCTGAGACGCAAAGAAAATTCAAGGAGAGGGGGTACAAAAATTGTCAGATTAATACTGCCATTGAGAAAATTCAAAACAAATCGAGACCTGATCTCTTTCAAGGACAGTCTCGCAAAAAGAAGCATTCTTGCGTTCTAACTACACGCTATTCAAAGTGCTCTGAACAAATTAAGGGAATCGTTCACAAACATTTGCACATTCTAAGATCCGATGACAGTATTGGTAATGTGTTTTCAGATCCTCCCTTGGTTGTATTCTCGCGGGGCAGAAATCTCAGAGATCAATTGGTAAACTCTGATTTACCACCCCAAAAGATCCCTGCATAACGTCTATTTGCGCCTCTACCGGATGGAAACTACAAGTAATGGCTGCGCTCAATGCAATGGCACTTACAAATGTAGATCCTTCAAACACCCCCAAACAGGGAAACAGATTCCAATAAAAGATGTTATCACATGTTATTGTGTTATTTATCTTATAACTTGTCCTTGTGGGTAAAACGAAGCGCGAATTAAAAGTACGAATCTCGGAGCATCGTAACACTATTAGGTGCATAAACTCGACGTACCCAGTCGCAGCCCCCTTTTTGGAAGCGAACCACTCGATTTCTTCCCTACGTTATATCGGCATCGAACAGGTCACCCTCCCTATGAGATGGGGTGACCTCGACAACTTATTGTTAAAACGAGAGGCTGCCTGGATCTTTCATTTAAAGACCCTTGCTCCCTTCGGTCTCAACGTAGACTTTGATTTGAAGCCATTCTTGTGATTTTGCTATTCATTGTTAAATGTTGTGGGCCTATGTAGCCAAGTATCTATGATCGTATGCTATCCATGTTTTTTGTATGTTCTGTTTATCTGTGAATTAACCAATGCTATTAGGCCACACCCGGCCATGATTACAGACACCTGTGTGTGTTCTTTGACACTATATAAACTAGTGACCCGCAGTGTTTGTCATTATACCCTGATGAAGACAGCTTGTCTGTCCAAACGTTGGTTATTAGGATATTAAATTATTGCATCTGTTCCTTTTCTTTTTCAATTGCTTAGCTTACATGGACCTATTAACGGATAATACAGATAATATTTAAAAAATAATAATAATTAAAAATAATAATAATATCAACAGCCTAAAATAGCCTACAGTTATTTGCATATGAAGTTACAGCAGTATCTATAGCCTATTTTATTACCTTCAGCACATCATTATGGGTCAGAACTAATACAACAAGGCTTCTGTTGATCTAGTGAGGTATTTAACCAATCCCATCCAAAAGGTCTATGTCACAGACTATTATGACATTGTCAAGGCAGCAGGGAAAGCAGGGAAAGCAGCAACCTCATGCATTCACTAACTGACCCATGGGGCGGCGCACAATTGGCCCAGCGTCGTCCAGGGTAGGGGAGGGAATGGCCGGCAGGAATGTAGCTCAGTTGGTAGAGCATGGCGTTTGCAACGCCAGGGTTGTGGGTTCGAATCCCACGGGGGGCCAGTATGAAAAAAATAAAATAAAAAAATGTGTGCACTCACTAACTAAGTCGCTCTGGATAAGAGTGTCTGCTAAATGACTAAAATGTAATATGTAACAACTTAAAAGGGCAGGAAAACTGAAATATCAGCACTGACTGAGAGAGCTCCCCCTCAACACACACACACACACACACACTGCTCCCTCCCCCTCAATCCAGAAACATCTGTCCGCCTGCTCTCTCCATGCCACATCTCTGTTCACGACGCTCCCGTCCCGTCTGGTCAAATGTAGTAGCAGTTGGCCCCCAGCACCCTTCAAGTGGTCTCTGCCTGCTCCCTTGGCCCATGTAATTATCCTTTTCCTCCTCGCTGGGCGCGGCTACATGCAGAAAATACATCTGCTTATTTCCTCTGACCACTTTTCCCTTACAGCCTCATGCCTCTGCCTTGTCATTATATTTACATTTTAGTCATTTCGTCGTATCCAGAGCGACTTACAGCTAAGTGTACTCATCTTCAGATAGCTAGGTGAGACAACCACACATCACAGTCATAAGAAGTACATTTTTCCTCAATAAAGAAGTTAACAGCAAAGTCAGTGTTAGTAGGAAAAGTACAATTATATATATATATATATATATATATATATTTATATGGTTTTTTTTTTCTCATGTGGAGGGTGTGGGTGGGTTTTGGGTTGGGTTGGGTGCTGCTACCTCTTTAGACTGGATTTGGGAGGACTTGGGAAGTCCAAATTAAATGGTGTCGTCTGTAATAACAGGGCTTTGGGTGGTCCCACTTCGACCCAGTTTTTGTGATTAAAGAGGGTCATAGAGAAGATGAGATGTCACTTCACGGTATAAATACACCTGGTGCCTTCTGATTAGGTAGAAGTCTAAGTTCAAAGACCGTCTCAGAAAGACTAGTCCTGGAAACTGGGCCGATGACTGAACCGTAACATACATGTTGGAAACTGGGCCGATGACTGAACCGTAACATACATGTTGTAGACTGGGCCGATGACTGAACCGTAACATACATGTTGTAAATTTGGCACCTTAGTCAGCGATTACAGCCTCGATTCTTCTTGAGTATGATGCTACAAGCTTGGCACACCTGTATTTGGGGAGTTTCTCCCATTCTTCTCTGCAGATCCTCTCAAGCTCTGTCAGATTGGATGGGGAGCGTCGCTGCACAGCTATTTTCAGGTCTCAATAGAGATGTTCGATCAGGTTCAAGTCCGCGCTCTGGCTGGGCCACTCAAGGACATTCAGAGACTTGTCCCGAAGCCAGTCCTGCGTTGTCTTGGCCCTTCTCCCCCGATTGCTCAGTTTGGCCAGGCGGCCAGCTCTAGGAAGAGTCTTGGAGGCCACTGTGTTCTTGGGGACCTTCAATGCTACAGAAATGTTTTGGTACCCTTCCCCAGATCTGAGCTCCGAGACACAATCCTGTCTCGGAGCTCTACGGACAGTTCCTTCGACCTCATGGCTTGGTTTTTGCTCTGACATGCACTGTCAACTGTGGGACCTCATACAGACAGGTGTGTGCCTTTCCAAATCATGTCCAATCAATTGAATTTACCACAGGTGGATGCCAATCAAGTTGTAGAAACATCTCAAGGATGATCAATGGAAACTGGATGCACCTGTGCTCAATTTCGAGTCTCATAGCAAAGGGTCTGAATACCTATGTAAATAAGGTATTTCTGTTTTTTATATTTAATACATTTGCAAAAAAATCTAAAAACCAGTTTTCACTTTGTCATTATGGGGTATTGTGTGTAGATAGATGATACTTTTTATTTATTTAATGCATTTTAGAATAAGGCTGTAACGTAACGAAATGTGGAAAAAGGGAGGGGTCTGAATACTTTCCAAAAGCACTGTATATGACATTTGTGGCAGACCAGGGGGTTTGATCTAGACGTTTACACAGATCAGACACGGACACAAGTGTGATACCTCAGTTCCAAGGTGTTTATTTAAAACAATAAAGAAAAAGAAAAGAACCCTCTTCCTGGTTACCGTCTTCCTGGTTACCCTCTTCCTGGTTACCCTCTTCCTGGTTACCGTCTTCCTGGTTACCCTCTTCCTGGTTACCCTCTTCCTGGTTACCGTCTTCCTGGTTACCCTCTTCCTGGTTACCGTCTTCCTGGTTACCCTCTTTCTGGTTACCCTCTTCCTGGTTTTCCGTCTTCCTGGTTACCCTCTTCCTGGTTACCGTCTTCCTGGTTACCCTCTTCCTGGTTACCCTCTTCCTGGTTACCCTCTTCCTGGTTACCATCTTCTGGGCTCCGGGGAATGCTGTCTCCTCTGGGGTAGAACACCTGGTTCTAGCAGACAGTCTATCCGGTAGCCACCTCTCCATCACTACCCCCAACGCTCCCGTGTGCTGCCCTCCTGGCAGCTTTATGGGCCCCGTACGGCTGGTGAGCAATCAGCCCCTTGATTACTCACCAGCTTCAATCAGCCCCAATTAGTCCTGGCCGGAGGATCCGTCGAGACCTGGCACGTCCAGCAGTGATGTAGACTCAGTCTGTCACCAGGTCTCGATGAGTCTCCCCCTGGTGGCTTGTCTGCGGTACATTAAATTAAATAAAAATAAAATACATCACACATATACATATATATACACATATACATATACATATATATATATATATATTTATTACCAGTCAAAGGTTTGGACACACCTACTCATTCAACGGTTTTTCTTCATTTTTACTGTTTTCTACATTGTAGAATAATAGTGAAGACATCAAAACTATGAAATAACACATATGGAATCATGTAGTATCCAAAAAAGTGTTAAACAAATCAAAATATATTTGAGATTCTTCAAATAGCCACCCTTTGCCTTGATGACAGCTTTGCACACTCTTGACATTCTCTCAACCAGCTTCATGAGGTAGTCACCTGGAATGCATTTAAATTAACAGGTGTGCCTTCTTAAAAGTTAATTTGTGGAATTTATTTCCTTCTTAATGTGTTTGAGTCAATCAGTTGTGTTGTGACAAGGTAGGGGGGGTATACAGAAGATAGCCCTATTTGGTAAAAGACCAAGTCCATATTATGGCAAGAACAGCTCAAATAAGCAAAGAGAAACGACAGTCCATCATTACTTTAAGACATGAAAGTCAGTCAATACAGAACATTTCAAGAACATTTCAAGAAGCAGAGTGAAGGAAAAGCAGCCAACAAGTGCACAGCATATGTGGGAACTCCTTCAAGACTGTTGGAAAAGCATTCCAGGTGAAGCTGGTTGAGAGAGTGTGCAAAGCTGTCATCAAGGCAAAGTGTGGCTATTTGAAGAATCTCAAATATAAAATATATTTTATTTGTTTAACACTTTTTTGGTTACTACTTGATTACATATGTGTTATTTCATAGTGTTGATGTCTTCACTATTATTCTACAATGTAAAAAATAGTAAAAATAAAGAAAAACCCTTGAATCAGTAGGTGTGTCCAAGCTTATGACTGGTACTGTATAATATATATATATATATACACAGTGGGCTCCAAAATTACTGGCACCCCTGACTGGCAATGCACAAACAATACTTAAAAAAATATATAAACAATATAATTATAGAGATAAACTCAAAATATAATGTTTGACAAGATTAAGGAACACATTTGGAGGGATTTTGGACCAGTCCTCTATGCAGATCCTTTCAAGATCCTTCACATTCTTGGGTTTGCGCTTATCAACTGCCCTCTTCAACTCAGCCCACAGATTTTCGATTGGATTGAGGTCCGGCGACTGACATGGCCATGGCAGAACATTGATTTTGTTGTCACAGAACCATTTCTGTGTGGATCTTGAGGTATGTTTTGGGTCATTGTCTTGTTGGAAAGTCCAGCTACGGCCAAGTCCCAGCCTTCTGGCAGAGGCAACCAGATTGTCAGCCGAAATTGCCTGATACTTGGTGGAATTCATTATGCCATCAATCTTAACCAGTGCCCCTGGACCTCTGGAATTAAAACAGCCCCAAAACATCACTGACCCACCACCATATTTCACCGTGGGTATGAGGTGCCTCTCCTTGTATGCATCTCTGTTTCGACGCCAAACATGCCGATGCTGTATCTGACTAAAACGTTCAATTTTGGTCTCATCTGACCAGAGCACCTTCTTCCAGTCATAATTTAAATGACGTTTGGCAAACGGCAAGCGCTTGCGTCTGTGTCTTGGGGTCAGAAAGGGCTTTCTTCTGGCAACCCTTCCAAAGAGCCTGTGGTTGTGGAGTATGATGGTGCTTTTTGAAACCTGGTGACCCCAAGACGCCACCAAGGCCTGCAATTCTTTCACAGTGATTCTTGGGGATTTTGTTGCTTCTCTCACCATCCTCCTCCCTATCCTGGGCGGCAAAATGCATTTGCGTCCTCTACCCGTGAGGTTTTCAACTGTTCTATATCTTTTTAATTTTTTAATAATTGCCCTGACAGTGCTCAGTGGTATATTCAATCGTTTGTGGATCTTCTTGTAGCCATTACCAGATTTATGAAGGTCTACGACCATCTTTCTCTTTTGAACTGCCAATTCTTTTGTTTTCTTCATGGTGTTGGATGACAAAGGGATATTGCATGCGTGTTACCTCATTTTTATACCCTAGTGAAACAGGAAGTGATGTAATGGCTAAATATAGTTCCTTAAGACTAAGATAAACTTAAATAAGTGGAATTTAATTCCTGGTGAAATTTTGGTAGATGTTATTTACAATAATCTTTAAGGGTGCAATTAATTGTGAAACCTTGATTTGGAGGACATTGATTTTTTATTAAATCAATAAATGATTTTGGTGGGTTCCATTGGAACATTAATATAGTACATTATTTCTCACGATGGTATTTTGAGTTTCTCTCTATAATTATATTGTTTATATTTTTTTAAGTATTGTTTGCACATTGCCAGTCAGGGGTGCCAGTCATTTTGGAGCCCACTGTGTATACAGTTGAAGTCGGAAGTTTACATACACCTTAGCCAAATACATTTAAACTCAGTTTTTCACAATTCCTGACATTTAATCCTTGTAATAATTCCCTGTCTTAGGTCAGTTAGGATCACCACTTTGTTTTAAGAATGTGAAATGTCAGAATAATAGTAGAGAGAATTATTTATTTCAGCTTTTATTTCTTTCATCACATTCCCAGTGGGTCAAAAGTTTACATACACTCAATTAGTATTTGGTAGTATTGCCTTTAAATTGTTGAACTTGGGTCACACATTTCAGGTAGCCTTCCACAAGCTTCCCACAATAAGTTGGGTGAATTTTGGCCCATTCCTCCTGACAGAGCTGGTGTAACTGAGTCAGGTTTGTAGGCCTCCTTGCTCGCACACGCTTTTTCAGTTCTGCCCACACATTTTCTATAGGATTGAGGTCAGGGCTTTGAATTTGTTGTCCTTAAGCCATTTTGCCACAACTTTGGAAGTATGCTTGGGGTCATTGTCCATTTGGAAGATCCATTTGCGACCAATCTTTAACTTCCTGACTGATATCTTGAGATGTTGCTTCAATATATCCACATAATTTCCTTCCTCATGATGCCATCTATTTTGTGAAGTGCACCAGTCCCTCCTGCAGCAAAGCACCCCCGCAGCATGATGCTGCCACCCCTGTGCTTCACGATTGGGATGGTGTTCTTCGGCTTGCAAGCCTTCCCCTTTTTCCTCCAAACATAACGATGGTCATTATGGCAAAACAGTTCAATTTTGTTTCATCAGACCAGAGGACATTACTCCAAAAAGTAAGATCTTTGTCCCCATGTGCATTTGCAAACCTGTAGTCTAGGCTTTTTATGGCGGTTTTAGAGCAGTGGCTTCTTCCTTGCTGAGCGGCCTTTCAGGTTATGTCGATATAGGACTCGTTTTACTGTGGATATAGATACCTTTGTACCTGTTTCCTCCAGCATCTTCACAAGGTCCTTTGCTGTTGTTCTGGGATTGATTTGCACTTTTCGCACCATAGTATGTTAATCTCTAGGAGACAGAACACGTCTCCTTCCTGAGCGGTATGACGACTGCGTGGTCCCATGGTGTTTATACTTGCGTACTATTGTTTGTACAGATGAACGTGGTACCTTCAGGCGTTTGGAAATTGCTGCCAAGGATGAACCAGACTTGTGGAGGTCTACCATTTTTTTTCTGAGGTCTTGGCTGATTTCTTTTGATTTTCCCATGATGTCAAGCAAAGAGGCACTGAGTTTGAAGGTAGGCCTTGAAATACATCCACAGGTACACCTCCAATTGACTCAAATTATGTCAATTAGTCTATCAGAAGCTTCTAAAGCCATGACATCATTTTCTGGAATTTTCCAAGCTGTTTAAAGGCACCGTCAACTTAGTGTATGTAAACTTCTGACCCACAGGAATTGTGATACAGTGAATTATAAGTGAAGTAATCTGTCTGTAAACAATTGTTGGAAAAATTACTTGTGTCATGCACAAAGTAGATGTCCTAACCGACCTGCCAAAACTATAGTTTGTTAACAAGAAATTTGTGGAGTGGATGAAAAACAAGTTTTAATGACTCCAACCTAAGTGTATGTAAACTTACGACTTCAACTGTATATACAGCTGCGAAAAGAATTAAGAGACCACTGCAAAATTATCGGTTTCTCTGGTTTTATTATTTATAGGTATGTATTTGGGTAAAAATAACATTTTTGTTTTATTCTATAAACTACTGACAACGTTTCTCCCAAATTCCAAATTAAAATATTGTCATTTAGAGCATTTATTTGCAGAAAATGTCAAAAAAGATGCTGTGTTGTCAGACCTCGAATAATGCAAAGAAAATAAGTTCATGTTAATTTTTAAACAACACAATAGTAATGTTTTAACTTAGGAAGAGTTCAGAAATCAATATTTGGTGGAATAACCCTGATTATTAAATCACAGCTTTCATGCGTCTTGGCATGCTCTCCATCAGTCTTTCACATTGATGTTGGGTGACTTTATGCCACTCCTGGCGCAAAAATTCAAGCAGCTCGGCTTTGTTTGATGACTTGTGACCATCCATCTTCCACATTCCAGAAGTTTTCAATGGGGTTCAGGTCTGGAGATTGGGCTGGCCATGACAGGGTCTTGATCTGGTGGTCCTCCATCCACACCTTGATTGACCTGGCTGTGTGGCATGGCACATTGTCCTGCTGGAAAAACCAATCCTCAGAGTTGGGAAACAATGTCAGCGCAAAAGGAAGCAAGTTTTCTTTCAGGACAACCTTGTACGTGGCTTGATTCATACGTCCTTCCCAAAGACAAATCTGCCAGATTCCAGCCTTGCTGAAGCACCCCCAGATCATCACCGATCCTCCTCCAAATTGTACATGGGTGCGAGACACTGTGGCTTGTAGGCCTCTCCAGGTCTGTCTAACCATTAGCCAACCAGGTGTTGGGCAAAGCTGAAAATTGGAATCAGAGAAGATGACCTTACTCGAGTCCTCTACGGTCCAAACCTTATGGTCTTTTGCAAACCTCAGCCTGGCTCTTCTTTGCTTCTCATTGATGAAGGGCTTTTTTCTAACTTTGCACGACTTCAGCCCTGCCCCTAGGATCCTGTTTCGAACCGTCCTCGCCGTGCACTTCACCCCAGCTAATGTTTCAATTATTTTGGCATGGTCAATAGTTATTTTTTGATTAATATTACTTTTGAGGTACTATTAGCACTGTTTTTGCCATCCAGCTGGTCCTATTGCAAGAGGATAGTGATGACCACAGCAGTGTTTTTCATACTTTTTCTCGTTAAATAAGATTTGGTTCATGTGATCACCTAATGTAGGGTATAGGGTATAGGGTATAGGGTATAGGGTATAGGGTATAGGGTGTAGGGTGTAGGGTATAGGGTATAGGGTATAGGGTATAGGGTATAGGGCATAGGGTATAGGGTGTAGGGTATAGGGTATAGGGTATAGGGTATAGGGTATAGGGTATAGCGTATAGGGTGTAGGGTATAGGGTATAGGGTATAGGGTGTAGGGTATAGGGTGTAGGGTATAGGGTATAGGGTATAGGGTATAGGGTATAGGGTATAGGGTATAGGGTGTAGGGTATAGGGTGTAGGGTATAGGGAATAGGGTATAGGGTATAGGGTATAGGGTGTAGGGTATAGGGTGTAGGGTATAGGGTATAGGGTATAGGGTATAGGGTGTAGGGCAGGGGTGTCAAACTCATTTTAGCTCAGGGGCCACATGGAGGAAAATCTATTCCCAAGTGGGCCGGACCGGAAAAATCATGGTATATATAACTTAAAAACAACAACTTCAGATTGTTTTCTTTGTTTTAATACAATCAACATACAACATAAAGCTGGAGCCGTAGGACAGTGTGTCCAAAATAGTACAAGCACAACATCACTATTAATCATAAAACACGTCAAGTTTATTTGAAAATTCTAAAGAAAAAGAACACAAACACACAATGCCTCAGTGATTAACAGAACTGTTTCACAGATCACAGAACTATATCAGGGGGTCATTTCTCAGGCAGAAATGTAGATAAAAAGAATGAAATCCTGTTCCCCAAACAAGTGCAAGAACCACAGAGTCAAGAATAGGTTAAATATACAAATAAAATAAAATCAATTAAAACAATAGCACATCAACATAAAAACATATAAACATAAAGCTGGAGCCTGAGGACAGTGTGTCCAAAAGCACAACATCACTATTAATCATAAAACACCTCAAGTTATTTGAAAGTTCTGAGGACAAAGAACACACAAACACACAATGCCTCAGTGATTCACAGAAGTATATCACAGATCACAGAATTATATCAGGGTGTCTCATGTAGCACTTTAAGTGGGGTTGCATAGTTTATTTGACTCCTGATACCTGGCATCTTTTAGCTTTCACCAGCGCATCAATATCAGGCGTCACATCCTGAGTGGCAGCCAACTTCAGAATGTGATTCAAGTGCTTGTGCGTGAGCCTTGAGCGCAGCTTTGTTTTATTTATGCTCATTACAGAGAACTTGCTCACAAAGATATGTGGTTCCAAACATGCACAACAGTTTTGCAGCGAGGGCTGTCAAGTTGGGGTAACCTGGCAAGAGATTCTGATTAAATGTGTCCAAGCCAGCTGCAGCAAATTTGCCCTTCAAATCCGAGTCACACTGCAAGTCTATTTCAAGTTGGATGCTGACGGGCAGATCAAAGGGATTCACGGTGAATGGCGAGCAAAAAACGTTGAAGTCTTTCTCCAGTTCACCAAAAATCTGAAAGCGTTGCTCAAACTCCCGTAACAGTCCCGTTATTTTATCTTTGAACCGCTTCATGTCTGCCACATGTTGGGTCGCGCACACATTTTTCAGACAGGGGAAGTGAGCTGCATCACCACCGGCAAGTTGCGTCTCCCACAATGACAGCTTCAACTTGAAAGAACGTATGCTGTCATAATACTGCGTGACAACTTTGTTGCGCCCTTGCAGCTGTTTGTTCAAGTTATTCAGGTGCTCTGTAACATCCACCATAAATGCAAGGTCCTGCATCCATTCTGCGGAATGGAATTCTAACACTGGTTTGCCCTTTTCTTCCATGAACTGTTCAATTTCTTCTCGTAAATCAAAGAAACGCCTCAGCACCTCGGCTTAACCATCTTACCTCAGTGTGGTATGGCAGGCCATAGATGTGGTCTTACTCTCTGAGAAGGCTGTCAAACTGACGGTGATTCAGGCTTCTGGATCGGATGAAATTAACAGTTTGGATGACCACCTTCATGACGTTATCCATCTTTAATGACTTGCAACACAAAGCCTCCTGGTGCAAAATACAGTGAAAAGTCAAAAAATCACGTCCTCCATTTGCAGATTGCACTTTCTCTCTGAACTTTGTCACAACGCCTGCTTTTTTTCCGATCATTGAGGGCGCACCATCTGTAGCCAGGCTGACAGCGCGGGACCAGTCCACTCCGACCCTGTCCAGCGCGCCGACGAGTGCGGTAAAAATATCAGCTGCTGTCGTTGTATCTGTCATCGGCATCAACTCCACGAACTCCTCGGTGACGGTCAATGTGTCATCAACTCCGCGGATGAAAATGGCCAGTTGTGCAACATCTGTAATTACATTTTACATTTTACATTTTAGTCATTTAGCAGACGCTCTTATCCAGAGCGACTTACAGGAGCAATTAGGGTTAAGTGCCTTGCTCAAGGGCACATTAACGTCATTTAGCAGACGCTCTTAGCCAGAGCGACTCGCAAATTGGTGCGTTCACCCTATAGCCAGTGGGATAACCATTTTACAATTTGGGGGGGGGGGGGGGGGGGGTTAATGTCCGTGCTTTCATCAATTGCAACCGAAAACGCAATAAATGACTTTACTTTTTGCTTCAACTGGCTGTCCAAATCCACTGAAAGATCGGAAATCCTGTCTGCAACTGTGTTTCTTGTCAGGCTGATATTTACAAAAGCCTGACGCTTTTCAGGGCACACAATCTCCGCTGCCTTCATCATGCATGTTTTTACAAATTCACCCTCACTAAATGGTTTTGAAGCCACTGCGATTTCATTAGCAATGAGGTAGCTAGCTTTCACTGCAGCGTCACTGATGTCTCGGCTGTGAGTAAACAAAGCTTGCTTAACACAATTGCTATTGCGCCATCCAGTGGACGCAATTGGAACAGCAGTTTATTTTATTGAAAAATTGCAGCGCATTTTTATACTTTACAAAATCATCTCGCGGGCCGGATTAAACCCGTTTGCGGGCCTGATCCGGCCCGCGGGCCGGACGTTTGACACCCCTGACCTAATCAGTACCTAATTCAGTAGAATGAGGTGTGCCTGTGTTGGAATTCAACAGACACTGGAATGGAATGGCTGTCATACATGTAGAGATGCTGATTTAAGAGAAATTTGCAGTGGTCTCTTAATTTTTTCCACAGCTGTATATATATTTATACAGTGAGGGAAAAAAGTATTTGATCCCCTGCTGATTTTGTACATTTGCCCACTGACAAAGACATGATCAGTCTATAATGTTAATGGTAGGTTTATTTGAACAGTGAGAGACAGAATAACAACAAAAGAATCCAGAAAAACACATGTCAAAAATTTTATAAATTGATTTGCATTTTAATGAGGGAAATAAGTATTTGACCCCTCTGCAAAACATGACTTAGTACTTGGTGGCAAAACCCTTGTTGGCAATCACAGAGGTCAGACGTTTCTTGTAGTTGGCCACCAGGTTTGCACACATCTCAGGAGGGATTTTGTCCCACTCCTCTTTGCAGATTTTCTCCAAGTCATTAAGGTTTCGAGGCTGACGTTTGGCAACTCGAACCTTCAGCTCCCTCCGCAGATTTTCTATGGGATTAAGGTCTGGAGACTGGCTAGGCCACTCCAGGACCTTAATGTGCTTCTTCTTGAGCCACTCCTTTGTTGCCTTGGCCGTGTGTTTTGGGTCATTGTCATGATGGAATAATCATCCACGACCCATTTTCAATGCCCTGGCTGAGGGAAGGAGGTTCTCACCCAAGATTTGACGGTACATGGCCCCGTCCATCATCCCTTTGATGCGGTGAAGTTGTCCTGTCCCCTTAGCAGAAAAAGACCCCCAAAGCATAATGTTTCCACCTCCATGTTTGACGGTGGGGATGGTGTTCTTGGGGTCATAGGCAACATTCCTTCTCCTCCAAACACGGCGAGATGAGTTGATGCCAAAGAGCTCGATTTTGGTCTCATCTGACCACAACACTTTCACCCAGTTCTCCTCTGAATCATTCAGATGTTCATTGGCAAACTTCAGATGGGCCTGTATATGTGCTTTCTTGAGCAGGGGGACCTTGCGGTCGCTGCAGGATTTCAGTCCTTCACGGCGTAGTGTGTTACCAATAGTTTTCTTGGTGACTATGGTCCCAGCTGCCTTGAGATCATTGACTAGATCCTCCCGTGTAGTTCTGGGCTGATTCATCACCGTTCTCATGATCATTGCAACTCCACGAGGTGAGATCTTGCATGGAGCCCCAGGCCAAGGGAGATTGACAGTTATTTTGTGTTTCTTCCATTTGCGAATAATCGCACCAACTGTTGTCACCTTCTCACCAAGCTGCTTGGCGATGATCTTGTAGCCCATTCCAGCCTTGTGTATGTCTACAATCTTGTCCCTGACATCCTTGAAGAGCTCTTTGGTCTTGGCCATGGTGGAGAGTTTGGAATCTGATTGATTGATTGCTTCTGTGTACAGGTGTCTTTTATACAGATAACAAGCTGAGATTAGGAGCACTCCCTTTAAGAGTGTGCTCCTGATCTCAGCTCGTTACCTGTATAAAATACACCTGGGAGACAGACATCTTTCTGATTGAGAGGGGGTCAAATACTCATTTCCCTCATTAAAATGCAAATCAATTCATAACATTTTTGACATGCGTTTTCTGATTTTTGTTGTTGTTATTCTGTCTCTCACTGTTCAAATAAACCTACCATTAAAATTATAGACTGATCATTTCTTTGTCAGTGGGCAAACAAAATCAGCAGGGGATCAAATACTTTTTTCCCTCACTGTGTATATATATATATATATATATATATATACACACATATACACACTGAACAAAAATATAAACGCAATATGTAAAGTATTGGTCCCATGTTTCATGAGCTGAAATAAATGATCCCAGAAATGTTCCATACGCACAAAAAGCGTATTTCTCTCAAATTTGTTTACATCCCTGTTAGTGAGCATTTCTCCTTTGCCAAGATAATCCATCCATCTGACAGGTTTGGCATATCAAGAAGCTGACTAAACAGCATGATCATTACACAGGTGCACATATTACTGGGGAATAAAAGGCCATTCTAAAATGTGCAGTTTTGGCACGCAACACAATGCCACATAGGTCTCACATTTTGAGGGAGTGTGCAATTGGCATGCTGACTGCAAGAATGTCCACCACAGCTGTTGCCAGATAATTGAATGTTAATTTCTCTACCATAAGCCACCTCAAAGGTCATTTTAGAGAATTTGGCAGTACGTCCAACCGGCCTCACAACCGCAGACCACGTGTATCCACGACAGCCCAGGACCTCCACATCCAGCTTTTTCACCTGCGGGATCATTTGAGACCAGCCACTCGGACAGCTGATGAAAATGTGGGTTTGCACAACCGAAGAATTTCTGCACAAACACTGTCACAGGAAAGGAGGATACCACAGGAAAGTCAGTTGTACAACTGAATGCATTCAACTGAAATGTGTCTTCTGAATCAGAGCGGTGCGGGGGGCTGCTTTAATCGACATCCACGTCATCGGCGCCCGGGGAACAGTGGGTTAACTGCCTTGCTCAGGGACAGAACGACAGATTTTGACCTTGTCAGCTCGGGGAATCTATCCAGCAACCTTTCGGTTACCGGTCCAACTAGCTAGCCGGTTTAAACTGTACCGGGCAGATAGCAGACAGCGTGTATGGCGTCGTGTGGGCGAGCGGTTTGCTGATGTCAACGTTGTGAACAGAGTGCCCCATGGTGGCGGTGGGGTTATGGTATGCGCAGGCATAAGCTACGGACAACGAACACAATTGCATTTTATCGATGGCAATTTGAATGCACAGAGATACCGTGATGAGATCCTGAGGCCCATTGTCGTGCCATTCATCCGGCGCCATCACCTCATGTTTCAGCATGATAATGCACGGCCCCATGTCGCAATGATCTGGACACAATTCCTGGAAGCTGAAAATGTCACAGTTCTTCCATGGCCTGCATACTCACCATAAATGTCACCCATTGAGCATGTTTGGGATGCTCTGGATCGACGTGTATGACAGCGTGTTCCAGTTCCTGCCAATATCCAGAAACTTCACACAGCCATTGAAGAGGAGTGGGACAACATTCCACAGGCCACAATCAACAGCCTGATCAACTCTATGCCAAGGAGATGTACGCTGCATAAGGCAAATGGTGGTCACACCAGATACTGACTGGTTTTCTGATCCACGCCCCTACGTTTTTTTTAAAGGTATCTGTGACCAACAGATGCATATCTGTTCCCAGTCATGTGAAATCCATAGATTAGGGCCTAATGAATTTATTTCAATTGACTGATTTCCTTATATCAACTGTAACTCAGTAAAATCTTTGAAATTGTTGCATGTTGCGTTTATATTTTTGTTCAGTTTAGATAGACATACAAATGGAATGAGGAATGGAATGAGGAATGGAATGAGGAATGGAATGAGGAATGGAATGAGGTATGTCCAAACTTTTGACTGGTACTGTATATACTGGATGTATTTACAGTGCCTTGCAAAAGTATTCATCCCCCTTGGCGTTTTTCCTATTTTGTTGCATTACAACCTGTAATTTAAATTGATTTTTATTTGGATTTCATGTAATGGACATACACAAAATAGTCCAAATTGGTGAAGTGAAATTAAAAAAATAACTTGTTTCAAAAACTTCAAAAAAATACATAACGGAAAAGTGGTGCGTGCATATGTATTCACCCCCTTTGCTACGAAGCCCCTAAATAAGATCTGGTGCAACCAATTACCTTCAGAAGTCACATAATTAGTTAAATAAAGTCCACCTGTGTGCATTCTAAGTGTCACATGATCTGTCAATATACACCTGTTCTGAAAGGCCCCAGAGTCTGCAACAACACTAAGCAAGGGGCACCACCAAGCAAGCGGCACCATGAAGACCAGGGAGCGCTCCAAACAGGTCAGGGACAAGGTCGTGGAGAAGTAGAGATCAGGGTTGGGTTATAAAAAAATATCTGAAACTTTGAACATCCTACGGAGCAACATTAAATCCATTATTAAAAAATGGAAAGAATATGGCTCCACAACAAACCTGCCAAGAGAGGGCCGCCCACCAAAACTCACGGACCAGGCAAGGAGGGCATTAATCCGAGAGGCAACAAAGAGACCAAAGATAACCCTGAAGGAGCTGCAAAGCTCCACAGCGGAGATTGGAGTATCTGTCCATAGGACCACTTTAAGCCTTACACTCCACAGAGCTGGGCTTTACAGAAGAGTGGCCAGAAAAAAGCCATTGCTTAAAGAAAAAAATGAGCAAACACGTTTGGTGTTCTCCAAAAGCCATGTGGGAGACTCCCCAAACATATGGAAGAAGGTACTCTGGTCAGATGAGACTAAAATTGAGCTTTTTGGCCATCAAGGAAAACACTATGTCTGGCGCAAACCCAACACTGTTACGGTCCGGCTCTGTTGGTCCTGTTCCTGTTGGTGTTCCTTTCCCTTTTCTCCCCTGTGTGTGTTGTTTGTGTCTGTCTCCCCCTGCTGTGCAGTCAGAGGTTCTAGGTCAGCGGGCGTGGCCTTTCTATCATCAGATCAGTTGCATCAAGCTGCAGCTCATTGGCACCAATCAAGCAGCAGATATCTACCCGGGCTGGACACCTCTCCAGCGCCAGTTCGTTCCTACACTTCCAGTGATCTCGTCTGTTCCTGCTGCCTGCTTGCCTGCCTGCCTGCCTGCCATTCCCACGCCGCTACCTGCTCCTCTGTTGCCTGATATCCTCGTTATCCAGCTCTCAGGACTACTGGCTCTCCACTCCACTCAGCTCCTACCCCAGCCTGAAGCTATTCCACCCTGACTACTTACCTCTGCCAATACACGTTGAATAAACTACATCCTAATTTTACTCTCTTTGTCCGTGTGTCCGTCTCTGCACCTGAGTCCCCCACCCAACCTAACAGAACGAACTGGCCAAACATGGACTCAGCAGAGATGTCACATGAAACAACGGGTGATGGCGTACAACACGCCCTCCATTCACAAGGAGTACTATTGGGACAACACGACCAACTCATCCGGATGCTATTGGATAACAACCAGCAGTTGTTGGATCAAGTATCTCATCTCACCTCTCAGGTAGCTAACCTGGTAACACTCACTACCCTTTTTCCCTCTGCTTCTCCTCCGCCTGTTCCTCCTACAGTGGCTCCAGGCTCGGCTTCCGCTCCTGCCCTTCGGGAACCCCCTACAACCTCACCCGAACCTTTCACCGGGGACCTGAACAAGTGCCGTGGTTTCCTGCTTCAGTGCCGCTTGGTGTTCCAACAGAAGCCCCTGTCCTTCTCCACGGAATCCTCAAAGGTACATTACGCTCTGGGGTTACTGAGGGGCAAAGCTTTGATTTGGGCAGAAGCGGCTTGTTCTACTCAGCAGATCGCCAGCCTGTCGTTTGACGATTTTTCCTCTCAATTGAAAGTGGTGTTTGATCACCCGGACCATGCCGGGACCGCCACAAAGAGACTGTTGAAGCTACGACAGGGCACGGGTAGCGTGGCTGAATACGCCATTGATTTTTGGACCTTGGCAGCCGATTCCAAGTGGAATGACGAAGCTCTTCAGGGAGCGTTTGTTAACGGGTTAAGTGACACGATTAAGAATGAACTAGCTGTTCGTGAAGAGCCTGCTAACCTTCATGTTCTCGTTTCCCTTGCTACACGAATAGACAACAGGCTACGGGAGAGGAGACAGGAGAGGGGCGGTCGGGTCCACACCGCAGGCGGGGCTCCCTCGCTTTCTGCAACCCGAGCAACATCACCACTCGGACACCGCCCACACACCTCAGCGGATCCCTCCATGGAACTAGACGAGCCCATGCAGCTGGGCCGCGCTCGTCTGTCCCCTGCCGAAAAGGAACGGCGCATGCGGGTTGGTGAGTGCATGTACTGTGGGGACCGCACTCATTTCCTGATTAACTGTCCGGTTCGCCCAAAAAGACAAAGCTCGCAGGTAAAAGTGGGCGTACTTGCGAGTGCTACACCTGACTCAATGCCCACAGCACCCCGTCTAGTTATCCCAGCTACAGTCCAGTTCAGGAATCTGTCTCTCCCATTAGCTGCTCTCATTGACTCTGGTGCTGAGGATAATTTTGTTGACGTTAACCTGGTCACTCAGGCTGAGATCCCTGTTAAGCCCCTGCCTAAGCCTATAACAGTAACCGCTATAGACGGCCGTCAGTTTGCCAACATCACCCACCAAACTGTCCCCGTTTCTCTCATGCTGTCCGGCAATCACAAAGAAACCATCCAGTTTAAAGTAGTCTCCTCCTCGGCCTCCCCCCTTATCCTGGGTTTCCCTTGGCTTAGCCTTCACAACCCCCATATTGACTGGCAAAACCACAAGATACACAGTTGGAGCACTCACTGCCATTCTGCTTGCCTTGGGTCGGCTATTCCGCCCTCGGTAGGTTCCCCTGCTTCCCCTGTCAAAACCCCAGACCTCTCTTCAGTCCCTGAGGAGTACTTGGACCTGGCTGAGTTTACAGACAATGAAGACTCCAGCAATCCTGAACCTGTTCTGCCCGCTTCCTGTTTGGTGGCGGCGGTTCACTGGGAAATCGAGTCCCTCGTCCGATCGGCACAAGAGTCGGAACCTGGACCGGCCGATGGCCCCCCCGACCTTCTCTATGTTCCCGCAGCCGTGCGGCCGCAAGTGCTCAACTGGATCCACACCTCACGCTTCTCCTGCCACCCTGGTATGAAACGTACACTATCGCTACTGAAGAGGCACTTTTGGTGGCCATCCGCCGAGGCTGACGTCCGGGAGTACGTGGCGGCCTGTTCCATCTGTGCCCAAAATAAGGCTTCCCACAGGGCGCCTTCGGGCCTGCTGCGGCCTCTCCCAGTCCCGAGTCGTCCTTGGTCTCACGTGGCCTTGGACTTCGTCACTGGACTTCCTATGTCTGAGGGTAATGACACCATACTCACCATCGTGGACAGATTCTCTAAATCTGCCCATTTTGTTGCATTACCAAAATTACCGTCTGCCAGTGAGACGGCCGACCTCTTTGTCCTACATGTATTCCGTCCCCATGGAATACCTGTGGACATAGTGTCCGATAGAGGTCCACAGTTCATTTCTCGGGTATGGAAGGAGTTTTGTTCTGCTCTGGGTGCCTCTGTCAGTCTCTCATCAGGGTTCCATCCCCAGTCCAATGGCCAGACTGAGAGGACCAATCAGGACCTGGAGGCTGTTCTACGCTGTGTGACATCCCAGAACCCGTCCACCTGGGCCAGACACCTCCCGTGGGTCGAATATGCCCACAATTCCCTCACCTCATCTGCCACCGGCCTTTCACCATTTGAGGCGGCTTTGGGGTACCAACCGTCATTGTTCCCGTCTCAGGAAAAGGAGTTAACCGTCCCGTCAGTTCAGGATAACCTTCGTCGTTGCCGCAAGGTGTGGGTGGACACCCGTGAGGCCCTTCTACGGACAGCAGAGCGCAATAAGAGTGTGGCGGACAGGCACAGGGTAGTCGCTCCCCAGTTCCAGCCTGGTCAGCGTGTCTGGCTCTCCTCCAGCAACATTCCCCTGCGCACTGACTCCCGTAAACTGTCGCCCCGGTATTTGGGTCCTTTTGAGGTCGAATCCATCATCAACCCTTCGGCTGTTCGGTTGAAGCTTCCCCAGGCCATGGGAGTCCATCCCACATTTCACGTGTCCCAGCTGAAGATGGTCTCCTCCAGTCCTTTGTGTCCGCCGGTGGATCCCCCTCCGCCACCGCGCATTATTGACGACCATCCAGCCTACACGGTTCGGAGACTGCTGGACGTCCGAAGGCGTGGTAGAGGGTTTCAGTACCTGGTGGACTGGGAGGGATACGGTCCCGAGGAGAGGTCCTGGATTCCCAGACGTTTTATTCTGGATCCTCAGCTAGTGAAGGACTTCCATAGGGACCACCCTGACAAGCCGGGTGGGTCGCCGGGTGGCTCCCGTTGAGGGGGGGGTACTGTTACGGTCCGGCTCTGTTGGTCCTGTTCCTGTTGGTGTTCCTTTCCCTTTTCTCCCCTGTGTGTGTTGTTTGTGTCTGTCTCCCCCTGCTGTGCAGTCAGAGGTTCTAGGTCAGCGGGCGTGGCCTTTCTATCATCAGATCAGTTGCATCAAGCTGCAGCTCATTGGCACCAATCAAGCAGCAGATATCTACCCGGGCTGGACACCTCTCCAGCGCCAGTTCGTTCCTACACTTCCAGTGATCTCGTCTGTTCCTGCTGCCTGCTTGCCTGCCTGCCTGCCTGCCATTCCCACGCCGCTACCTGCTCCTCTGTTGCCTGATATCCTCGTTATCCAGCTCTCAGGACTACTGGCTCTCCACTCCACTCAGCTCCTACCCCAGCCTGAAGCTATTCCACCCTGACTACTTACCTCTGCCAATACACGTTGAATAAACTACATCCTAATTTTACTCTCTTTGTCCGTGTGTCCGTCTCTGCACCTGAGTCCCCCACCCAACCTAACAAACACCTCTCATCACCCCGAGGACACCATCCCATCATTGGCAGGGACTGGGAAACTGGTCAGAATTGAAGGAATGATGGATGGCGCTAAATACAGGGAAATTCTTGAGGGAAACATGTTTCAGTCTTCCAGAGATTTGAGACTGGTACGGTGGTTCACCTTCCAGCAGGACAATGACCCTAAGCATACTGCTAAAGCAACACTAGAGTGGTTTAAGGGGAAACATTTAAATGTGTTGGAATTGCCTAGTCAAAGCCCAAACCTCAAACCAATTGAGAATCTGTGGTATGACTTAAAGATTGCTGTACACCAGCGGAACCCATCCAACTTGAAGGAGCTGGAGCAGTTTTGCCTTGAAGAATGGGCAAAAATCCCAGTGGCTAGATGTGTCAAGCTTATAGAGACATACCCCAAGAGACTTGCAGCTGTAATTGCTGCAAAAGGTGGCTCTACAAAGGGGGGGGGGGGGGGGGGGGTGAATAGTTATGCACGCTCAAGTTTTCATTTTTTTTCTGTTATTTCTTGTTTGTTTCACAAAAAAAAATAGTTTGCATCTTCAAAGTGGTAGGCATGTTGTGTAAATCAAGTGATACAACCCCCCCAAAAAATGATTTTAATTCCAGGTTGTAAGGCAACAAAATATATATATATATTCATATTCCAGACTATGACATTGCTCATTTCTTTATTTTAATTTTTTGGGATTTGTGTGTCTTTGTTTGTATTGTTCGGTGTTACTGCACTGTTGACAGCTAGAAGCAGACAGCAATTCGCTGCGATAACATCTGGTAAGAAAATGTGAACACAACCAATAAAATGTTATTTGATTTATGTAGGTAATAGGGACCTATTGTCTGACTGTTAATTAAGATTATGTCTTACTGATGTTTTTCGAATGCCTTCTATGCAGAGCTGAACAGGTTTAATGGTTAAGGCTCTGACTTTCCCGTGAGGAAATGGGGTCATGCAGTGCAGATAGAAAAGTACCTGAATTCTAAAAAGGCATTGGAATTACTGTGAGAATGAAAGTTGATTACATTCAATGTCATGTACACATTAGTGTGTCGTTGTATAATAGAGTTTGATGAATGAGTCTGATAAGTACTGTAAGTACCATGAGGAGCTAATGTTCCTGGCTGGGGGTTCAATCAAACGTACCACTGAAATGTTATCGCAGTGCCCTCATACGACTTATTGTGAAAAGTAAATGCATACCTGTGAGGGAGAGTCTACCTGGTCGATTAAAGGCATACCTGTGAGGGAGAGTCTACCTGGTCGATTAAAGGCATACCTGTGAGGGAGAGTCTACCTGGTCGATTAAAGGCATACCTGTGAGGGAGAGTCTACCTGGTCGATTAAAGGCATACCTGTGAGGGAGAGTCTACTTGGTCGATTAAAGGCATACCTGTGAGGGAGAGTCTACCTGGTCGATTAAAGGCATACCTGTGAGGGAGAGTCTACCTGGTCATTTAAAGGCATACCTGTGAGGGAGAGTCTACCTGGTCATTTAAAGGCATACCTGTGAGGGAGAGTTTACCTGGTCATTTAAAGGCATACCTGTGAGGGAGAGTTTACCTGGTCATTTAAAGGCATACCTGTGAGGGAGAGTCTACCTGGTCATTTAAAGGCATACCTGTGAGGGAGAGTCTACCTGGTCATTTAAAGGCATACCTGTGAGGGAGAGTCTACCTGGTCATTTAAAGGAATACCTGTGAGGGATAGTCTACCTGGTCATTTCGATTAAGACAATGAGCGAGCTAGGACGGACGTAGTCAATATAACTATTTGTTCTGCACTTTTGAAATGTACAGCGACAGAATTCAGAACATGGGCCGTTCTTACAGTATTCTCCTTGTACACCAAGTCAGATCTAAAGGGGGCATATAAGCAGACGATGAAAGCTCTTACAATATTCCATGACTACATTTCTCTAAAACAGGCTATAGGCTACATGTGCACCACCAAGTCAGTACAGTAGGCTAAGTTACGAGGGGGAATGGGACAAAATTATTAGGGTGAGGCACATGGGCTACTAACAGCTTACTACACAACATACACTTAGTATTACTTTCTTAGCTACAGTCTACATATCTCCCTGGCATATTACATAATTTATGGAGCAGCATACAAGACATTTCTGGACTCACCTTGTTGTGCTTTGCTCACTTGAACAGGAAGGTGGTGTGGCGGTCCTTCGTGGGCAAATTCTGTCATCAAACTTTGTCATCAAAGTCTGGCATTCTCTGGATTTTTGGTGCTTTCAAGACAACTGGAAAAAACAAGGTCAAATCATGACGTCAGTGATCTTCAGGTCGGAGCTCTAGAAAGGTGCCCGAGTTCCCGACTTGGAATTCTGAGTTGGTTGACCGTTCAAAGCGTATTTTCCCAGTTGAGCTCGTTTTTTTTCAGAGTTCCCAGTCTTCTTTAACTCACTGAAGTCTGAGATTTCCCAGTTCGGAGTTTCCAGTTGTTTTGAAGTCATGCTGGATTGACATCACGGCCAATGTTTATCATTTTAAGCTTGGAAAAGAGACCCTTAAACCCAGACTTGGACCACACAGCCACTCCACTGAACAACAGGCTAGTGATTGCTTTGCAATGCTTGCAGTTAGCCACTGATTCCTTCCAAACCACTCATTGTTGAATTTGTGATTTCCAACTTGTTGTGTAATGTTTATGTCCAATGGCCGATGAACACCGATACGTTTTATCTATAATTTCTCTTCATAATTTCTCTTCATATGACAAGGATTGAAAAGGATTTGCCAGTAGATTGTCGACCTGATTCATGATGATGACTGCTAGCTAAGATTTTGAAAGTATGATGTTGACATGATCAGTCCAATCAAAGCTACGGTAGATATAACGTGATTTGACGTCATTTTATCTGTGGCCAATGACCTTGAGCCTTCTTGGATGGGCACTTCAAATGTAACTCTATGGCAGCACACAAGGGGTTAGAATATTCGAGCTCTCTCCGTACATTTTGCGGTGACGTAGTGTCCCCATGAGTAACAGAACACTGAGCCAATCACGGCGCAACTAGAGAACATTACCAAACCCTACGCTCCGTATTTTCCGCTGGCTGCCCCACCACCACAGAAAGCACTGAGCTAGGCTGAAACACCTGCATTTTGGAGCTGCCTTACTCAAGGAAGCAAAAAAGAGACCATGTTTGTATGTGGCTTTATTAACTCATTAAAAAATATATAGACACATTTGATTGTTTAAAAAAAAAAATGTTTTTGCGAAACAAGTGGGACTCGGCCCCACCTGCCCTGAATGACGGGTCGCCATTGCATTTGGGATGCAGACTATACAAGATAAGTCTGAGTTTATCTGATGTGGAAAACATGCCTCTGTGTAAATACTAAAGGTCAAAGTGATGGGACTGCAATATTACATATAACTGTCAGATCACCGCATTACAAAAAGTGGGCTCACAATTTTATCCAATCACCACACTTTTTTTACAGTATGAAATCTCTCAATCAAGCAACCTGTTTTGGTGAGGGAAGAACTGGAGCTCTACTTCCTGGACTGGAGAGAAGGTGGAGCTCTACTAACTGGACTGGAGAGAAGGTGGAGCTCTACTAACTGGACTGGAGAGAAGGTGGAGCTCTACTAACTGGACTGGAGAGAAGGTGGAGCTCTACTAACTGGACTGGACTGGAGAGAAGGTGGATCTCTACTAACTGGGCTGGAGAGAAGGTGGAGCTCTACTAACTGGACTGGAGAGAAGGTGGAGCTCTACTAACTGGACTGGAGAGAAGGTGGAGCTCTACTAACTGGACTGGAGAGAAGGTGGAGCTCTACTAACTGGACTGGAGAGAAGGTGGAGCTCTACTTCCTGGACTGGAGAGAAGGTGGAGCTCTACTAACTGGACTGGAGAGAAGGTGGAGGTCTACTAACTGGACTGGACTGGAGAGAAGGTGGAGCTCTACTAACTGGACTGGAGAGAAGGTGGAGCTCTACTAACTGGACTGGAGAGAAGGTGGAGCTCTACTAACTGAGAAGGTTTGTGTCAAATGAATGTCAGATTTGACTTTTCGTAGCAGGTTTGGAGAATTTACGCAGCAGGTTAGGAGAATTAGGTTACGGTTAGGAAAAGGGTTTATTTAAAATCCCCCCCAGAAAAACTTTAAATGTTCATTTGACAAAATCTGGAGCCCTTCTAGCCATGACCATGTTTAGGTTGTATTGTGTAACCACATAATACTTCCCCCAAGCCACTGTGCTAGAACCACGTAGTTCCAGCGCAACCCCTGTCAAAGTCTTTCAGTTTAGTTTTTTCAGATTTTTCTCTGATTTTGCAACATTTCAACGCTCCAAAAGTATTGGGACCGTGACCACTTTGTTGTTGTTTTGGCTCTGTATTCCAGCCCTTTGGATTTAAAATTATACAAAGACTATTAGGTGCAGACTGTCAGCTTTAATTTGAGGGTATTCTCATCCATATCGGGTGAACCGTTTAGAAATTACAGCACTTTTTGTACATAGGCCCCCCCATTTTAGGGGACCAAAAGTATTTGGAGAAATTCACTTATATTAGCGCTGTACTACTATATATATATTTTTTTTTTTGGGGGGGGGGGTAGAATGATTACATTATCCTATCCCAGGTATTCCTTAAAGAGGTGGGGTTTCAAGTGTCTCCGGAAGGTGGTGAGTGACTCCGCTGTCCTGGCGTTGTGAGTGAGCTTGTTCCACCATTGGGGTGCCAGAGCAGCGAACTGTTTTGACTGGGCTGAGCGGGAGGTAGGGGGGCCAGCAGGCCAGAGGTGGATGAACGCAATGCCCTCGTTTGGGTGTAGGGACTGATCAGAGCCTGAAGGTACGGAGGTGCCGTTCCCCTCACAGCTCCGTAGGCAAGCACCATAGTCTTGTAGCAGATGCGAGCTTCAACTGGAAGCCAGTGGAGTGTGCGGATGAGCGGGGTGACGTGAGAGAACTTGGGAAGGTTGAACACCAGACGTGCTGCGGCTCTGGTTGAGTTGTAGAGGTTTAATGGCACAGGCAGGGAGCCCAGCCGACAGCGAGTTGCAGTAATCCAGACGGGAGATGACAAGTGCCTGGATTAGGACCTGTGCCGCTTCCTGTGTAAGGCAGGGTCGTACTCTGTGAATGTTGTAGAGCATGAACCTACAAGATCGGGTCACCGCCTTGATGTTAGCGGAGAACGACAGGGTGTTGTCCAGGGTCACGCCAAGGCTCTTTGCACTCTGGGAGAAGGACACAACGGAGTTGTCAACCGTGATGGCGAGATCATGGAACGGGCAGTCCTTCCCCGGGAGGAAGAGCAGCTCCGTCTTGCAGAGATTAAGCATGAGGTGGTGATCCGTCATCCACACTGATACAGTGGGGAAAAAAAGTATTTAGTCAGCCACCAATTGTGCAAGTTCTCCCACTTCAAAAGATGAGAGAGGCCTGTATTTTTCATCATAGGTACACGTCAACTATGACAGACAAAATGAGAAAAAAATATCCAGAAAATCACATTGTAGGATTTTTAATGAATTTATTTGCAAATTATGGTGGAAAATAAGTATTTGGTCAATAACAAAAGTTTCTCAATACTTTGTTATATACCCTTTGTTGGCAATGACACAGGTCAAACATTTTCTGTAAGTCTTCACAAGGTTTTCACACACTGTTGCTGGTATTTTGGCCCATTCCTCCATGCAGATCTCCTCTAGAGCAGTGATGTTTTGGGGCTGTCGCTGGGCAACATGGACTTTCAACTCCCTCCAAAGATTTTCTATGGGGTTGAGATCTGGAGACTGGCTAGGCCACTCCAGGACCTTGAAATGCTTCTTACGAAGCCACTCCTTCGTTGCCCGGGCGGTGTGTTTGGGATCATTGTCATGCTGAAAGACCCAGCCACATTTCATCTTCAATGCCCTTGCTGACGGAAGGAGGTTTTCACTCAAAATCTCACGATACATGGCCCCATTCATTCTTTCCTTTACACGGATCAGTCGTCCTGGTCCCTTTGCAGAAAAACAGCCCCAAAGCATGATGTTTCCACCCCCATGCTTCACAGTAGGTATGGTGTTCTTTGGATGCAACTCAGCATTCTTTGTCCTCCAAACACGACGAGTTGAGTTTTTACCAAAAAGTTCTATTTTGGTTTCATCTGACCATATGACATTCTCCCAATCCACTTCTGGATCATCCAAATGTACTCTAGCAAACTTCAGACGGGCCTGGACATGTACTGGCTTAAGCAGGGGGACACGTCTGGCACTGCAGGATTTGAGTCCCTGGCGGCGTAGTGTGTTACTGATGGTAGGCTTTGTTACTTTGGTCCCAGCTCTCTGCAGGTCATTCACTAGGTCCCCCCGTGTGGTTCTGGGATTTTTGCTCACCGTTCTTGTGATCATTTTGACCCCACGGGGTGAGATCTTGCGTGGAGCCCCAGATCGAGGGAGATTATCAGTGGTCTTGTATGTCTTCCATTTCCTAATAATTGCTCCCACAGTTGATTTCTTCAAACCAAGCTGCTTACCTATTGCAGATTCAGTCTCTTCCAGCCTGGTGCAGGTCTACAATTTTGTTTCTGGTGTCCTTTGACAGCTCTTTGGTCTTGGCCATAGTGGAGTTTTGAGTGTGACTGTTTGAGGTTATGGACAGGTGTCTTTTATACTGATAACAAGTTCAAACAGGTGCCATTAATACAAGTAACGAGTGGAGGACAGAGGAGCCTCTTAAAGAAGAAGTTACAGGTCTGTGAGAGCCAGAAATCTTGCTTGTTTGTAGGTGACCAAATACTTATTTTCCACCATAACTTGCAAATAAATTCATTAAAAATCCTACAATGTGATTTTCTGGAAAAAAAAATCTCAATTTGTCTGTCATAGTTGACGTGTACCTATGATGAAAATTACAGGCCTCTCTCATCTTTTTAAGTGGGAGAACTTGCACAATTGGTGGCTGACTAAATACTTTTTTTCCCCACTGTATGTCTGCCAGACATGCAGAGATGCGATTCGCCACCTGGTTATCAGAAGGGGGAAAGGAGAAGATTAATTGTGTGTCGTCTGCGTAGCAATGATAGGAGAGGCCATGTGAGGATATGACAGAGCCAAGTGACTTGGTGTATAGCGAGAATAGGAGAGGGCCTAGAACTGAGCCCTGGGGTACACCAGTGGTGAGAGCACGTGGTGCGGAGACAGATTTTCGCCACGCCACGTGGTAGGAGCGACCTGTCAGGTAGGACGCAATCCAAGAGTGAGCCGCGCCGGAGATGCCCAACTCGGAGAGGGTGGAGAGGAGGATCTGATGGTTCACAGTATCAAAGGCAGCAGATAGGTCTAGAAGGACGAGAGCAGAGGAGAGAGAGTTAGCTTTAGCAGTGCGGAGAGCCTCCGTGACACAGAGAAGAGCAGTCTCAGTTGAATCTTGAAACCTGACTGGTTTGGATCAAGAAGGTCATTCTGAGAGAGATAGCAAGAGTGTTGGCAAAAAACGGCACGCTCAAGAGTTTTGGAGAGAAAAGAATTTGGGATACTGGTCTGTAGTTGTTGACATCGGAGGGATTGAGTGTAGGTTTTTTGAGAAGGGGTGCAACTCTCGCTCTCTTGAAGACGGAAGGGACATAGCCAGCGGTCAAGGATGAGTTGATGAGCGAGGTGAGGTAAGGGAGAAGGTCTCCGGAAATGGTCTGGAGAAGAGAGGAGGGGTTGTTGGGCGGCCAGCCATCACAAGTTGCAAGATTTCATCTGGAGAGAGAGGGGAGAAAGAAGTCAAAGCATAGGGTAGGGCAGTGTGAGCAGGACCAGCGGTGTCATTTGACTTAACAAACGAGGATGGGATGTCGTCAACCTTCTTTTCAAAATGGTTGACGAAGTCATCCACAGAGAGGGAGGGGGGGGGGGGGGGGGGAGGAGGATTCAGCAGGGAGGAGAAGGTGGCAAAGAGCTTCCTAGGGTTAGAGGCAGATGCTTGGAATTTAGCGTGGTAGAAAGTGGCCTTAGCAGCAGAAACAGAGGAAGAAAATGTAGAGAGGAGGGAGTGAAAAGATGCCAGGTCCGCAGGGAGTCTAGTTTTCCTCCATTTCCGCTCGGCTGCCCGGAGTCATGTTCTGTGAGCTCGCAATGAGTCGTCAAGCCACGGAGCAGGAGGGGAGGACCGAGCCGGCTGGGAGGATAGGGGACATAGAGAGTCAAAGGATGCAGAAAGGGAGGAGAGGAGGGTTGAGGAGGCAGAATCAGGAGATCGGAGGGAGAAGGATTGAGCAGAGGGAAGAGATGATAGGATGGAAGAGGAGAGAGTAGCGGGAGAGAGAGAGCGAAGGTTGCAACGGCGCATTACCATCTGAGTAGGGGCAGAGTGAGTAGTGTTGGAGGAGATCGAGAGAGAAAAGGATACAAAGTAGTGGTCGGAGACTTGGAGGGGAGTTGCAGTGAGATTAGTAGAAGAACAGCATCTAGTAAAGATGAGGTCAAGCTTATTGCCTGCCTTGTGAGTAGGGGGGGGGACGGTGAGAGGGTGAGGTCAAAAGAGGAGAGGAGTGGAAAGAAGGAGGCAGAGAGAAATGAGTCAAAGGTAGACGTAGGGAGGTTAAAGTCACCCAGAACTGTGAGGGGTGAGCCATCCTCAGGAAAGGAACTTATCAAGGCGTCAAGCTCATTGATGAACTCTCCAAGGGAACCTGGAGGGCGATAAATGATAAGGATGTTAAGCTTGAATGGGCTAGTGTCTGTGACAGCATGGAATTCAAATGAGGAGATAGACAGATGGGTCAGGGGAGAAAGAGAGAATGTCCACTTGGGAGAGATGGGGATTCCTGTGCCACCACCCCGCTGACCAGATGCTCTCGGGTATGCGAGAACACATGGTCAGACGAGGAGAGAGCAGTAGGAGTAGCAGTATTTTCTGTGGTAATCCATGTTTCCGTCAGCGCCAAGAAGTCGAGGGACTGGAGGGTAGCATAGGCTGAGATGAACTCTACCTTGTTGGCCGCAGAACGGCAGTTCCAGAGGCTGCCGGAGACCTAGAACTCCACGTGGGTCGTGCGTGATGGGACCACCAGGTTAGAGTGGCAGCAGCCACGCGTTGTGAGGCGTTTGTATAGCCTGTGCGGAGAGGAGAGAACAGGGATAGACAGACACATAGTTGACAGGCTACATAAAATGGCTACAATAATACAAAGGGGATCGGAATGAAATGAACTAAACATCTGGGAAAGCAAGAGAGCGGGGCCTCCCTCACTTACGTTTCACTGAAACACTCAAATATAACTCTCCCAACTTCCACCTCAGAAACTATAATTGTTGTAAACTACAGCGGTTCAATGTTTTCTAGGAATAGACTAACTTAGTTTATTCAGCTAGCTAACTTGGTACAGTATTCTTCAGTGAAAACCGTCCAGGGCACCGAATCCTATGACGCCACAGCCAACTAGCATGCCAGCCTCCAACAACACGGTTTAGCACCAATACTCGGCCACAACAAACCACCAGTGTGTTAACACGCCAAGCAGATAACAATGGATTAACAATGGATTATCAATGGAATAACAATGGAATAACAATGGATTAACAATGGAATAACAATGGATTAACAATGGAATAACAATGGATTATCAATGGAATAACAATGGAATAACAATGTTATAACAATGGAATAACAATGATTAACAATGGATTAACAATGTTATAACAATGGAATAAAAATGGATTAACAATGGAATAACAATGGATTAACAATGGATTAACAATGGATTAACAATGGAATAACAATGGATTAACAATGGAATAACAATGGAATAACAATGATGTGTGTACAGGTCATGTATGTGTTGTTCCCTAATTTAAGGTGATGTAATTCAGGGGTTCCCAAATTTTTTCACTCTGGCCCCCCCCCCCCCCCCCCCCTTCCAGGAAACATCCCGTGAACCCCCCCGCGCGCCACGTCTATTTCTATGGGCACAAGCACTGTTCATGACACAAACTGTTCCCACCCCTCTTGTTGGCGGAGAAAACATTTAGCAGGTTTAAAGCTTATTTCCTGCAATTCTCAACATTTTCTCATGGGGTGCAAAGAACATTTTGCAGTTTTAAAGATAATTCTCTTGCAATTCTATACATTTTGCCATGCAACAAAATCTATGGGCTAAAAAAACCTGAATTAAAAAACGTTAGCTGACATGAACTAGTTGATCTGGACATTTCTGACCAGTTATAAATAGCTCTCTAAGGTCTGCAATGACTGACATGACAAGAGGAACTGATGATGCAATACCCAATATAGAAATTGCACCTTGTGCATTCTACTATTACAACTTTCAACAGTAAGTTAAAAGCCAGACTGAGGTCCTTAAAAACCTTTTTTTAAATTGTATTTTACCATTGAATCAACATTTTGCAATGGCCATTTCAGGCCCTGGACTTGAACCCCATTAAAAACCTGTGGTTTGAATTGAAGAGGGCAGTCCATAAACGCAGACAAAGGATATCAAGGATCTGGAAGGATTCTGTATGGAGGAACGGTCTAAGATCCCTCCCAATGTGTTCTCCAATCTCATAAAACATTTTAGAAAAAGGCTCAGGGCTATTATCCTAGCAAGGTGAGGTATTGAAAGGTTTTGAAAACAGGGGTGTCAATCAGTTTGACCCCTACCTTGTTCAGCAAAAATATATTTTAATTGTTAAACAAAATATATTTTTCTGAGTATTTGTATCAGTATGAAAAACATAATTTCCCCATTTTTTGGGAGAATATAATATAGCTCAGGATTTGAATTATTTATTTTACAGAGTCATTTTTGCTCATCTTTAGACTGGTCCTCTCCGTCTCCACACAGGGCATTCTGTAGACTGGTCCTATTGGTCTCTACACAGGGCATTCTGTAGACTGGTCCTATTGGTCTCCACACAGGGCATTCTGTAGACTGGTCCTATTGGTCTCTACACAGGGCATTCTGTAGACTGGTCCTCTCCGTCTCCACACAGGGCATTCTGTAGACTGGTCCTCTCCGTCTCTACACAGGGCATTCTGTAGACTGGTCCTATTGGTCTCTACACAGGGCATTCTGTAGACTGGTCCTATTGGTCTCTACACAGGGCATTCTGTAGACTGGTCCTCTCCGTCTCTACACAGGGCATTCTGTAGACTGGTCCTATTGGTCTCTACACAGGGCATTCTGTAGACTGGTCCTCTCCGTCTCCACACAGGGCATTCTGTAGACTGGTCCTCTCCGTCTCCACACAGGGCATTCTGTAGACTGGTCCTATTGGTCTCCACACAGGGCATTCTGTAGACTGGTCCTCTCCGTCTCTACACAGGGCATTCTGTAGACTGGTCCTATTGGTCTCTACACAGGGCATTCTGTAGACTGGTCCTCTCCGTCTCTACACAGGGCATTCTGTAGACTGGTCCTATTGGTCTCTACACAGGGCATTCTGTAGACTGGTCCTATTGGTCTCTACACAGGGCATTCTGTAGACTGGTCCTCTCCGTCTCTACACAGGGCATTCTGTAGACTGGTCCTATTGGTCTCTACAAAGGGCATTCTGTAGACTGGTCCTATTGGTCTCTACACAGGGCATTCTGTAGACTGATCCTCTCCGTCTCTACACAGGGCATTCTGTAGACTGGTCCTATTGGTCTCTACACAGGGCATTCTGTAGACTGGTCCTATTGGTCTCTACACAGGGCATTCTGTAGACTGGTCCTATTGGTCTCCACACAGGGCATTCTGTAGACTGGTCCTCTCCGTCTCTACACAGGGCATTCTGTAGACTGGTCCTATTGGTCTCTACACAGGGCATTCTGTAGACTGGTCCTATTGGTCTCTACACAGGGCATTCTGTAGACTGGTCCTCTCCGTCTCTACACAGGGCATTCTGTAGACTGGTCCTATTGGTCTCTACACAGGGCATTCTGTAGACTGGTCCTATTGGTCTCTACACAGGGCATTCTGTAGACTGGTCCTCTCCGTCTCTACACAGGGCATTCTGTAGACTGGTCCTATTGGTCTCTACACAGGGCATTCTGTAGACTGGTCCTCTCCGTCTCTACACAGGGCATTCTGTAGACTGGTCCTATTGGTCTCTACACAGGGCATTCTGTAGACTGGTCCTATTGGTCTCTACACAGGGCATTCTGTAGACTGGTCCTCTCCGTCTCTACACAGGGCATTCTGTAGACTGGTCCTATTGGTCTCTACACAGGGCATTCTGTAGACTGGTCCTCTCCGTCTCTACACAGGGCATTCTGTAGACTGGTCCTATTGGTCTCTACACAGGGCATTCTGTAGACTGGTCCTATTGGTCTCTACACAGGGCATTCTGTAGACTGGTCCTATTGGTCTCTACACAGGGCATTCTGTAGACTGGTCCTCTCCGTCTCTACACAGGGCATTCTGTAGACTGGTCCTATTGGTCTCTACACAGGGCATTCTGTAGACTGGTCCTCTCCGTCTCTACACAGGGCATTCTGTAGACTGGTCCTCTCCGTCTCCACACAGGGCATTCTGTAGACTGATCCTCTCCGTCTCTACACAGGGCATTCTGTAGACTGGTCCTCTCCGTCTCTACACAGGGCATTCTGTAGACTGGTCCTCTCCGTCTCTACACAGGGCATTCTGTAGACTGGTCCTCTCCGTCTCAATACAGGGCATTCTGTAGACTGGTCTATTGGTCTCTACACAGGGCATTCTGTAGACTGGTCCTCTCCGTCTCCACACAGGGCATTCTGTAGACTGGTCCTCTCCGTCTCTACACAGGGCATTCTGTAGACTGGTCCTATTGGTCTCTACACAGGGCATTCTGTAGACTGGTCCTATTGGTCTCTACACATGGCATTCTGTAGACTGGTCCTATTGGTCTCTACACAGGGCATTCTGTAGACTGGTCCTATTGGTCTCTACACAGGGCATTCTGTAGACTGGTCCTATTGGTCTCTACACAGGGCATTCTGTAGACTGGTCCTCTCCGTCTCTACACAGGGCATTCTGTAGACTGGTCCTATTGGTCTCTACACAGGGCATTCTGTAGACTGGTCCTATTGGTCTCTACACAGGGCATTCTGTAGACTGGTCCTATTGGTCTCTACACAGGGCATTCTGTAGACTGGTCCTATTGGTCTCTACACAGGGCATTCTGTAGACTGGTCCTCTCCGTCTCTACACAGGGCATTCTGTAGACTGGTCCTCTCCGTCTCCACACAGGGCATTCTGTAGACTGGTCCTATTGGTCTCTACACAGGGCATTCTGTAGACTGGTCCTCTCCGTCTCTACACAGGGCATTCTGTAGACTGGTCCTATTGGTCTCTACACAGGGCATTCTGTAGACTGGTCCTATTGGTCTCTACACAGGGCATTCTGTAGACTGGTCCTATTGGTCTCCACACAGGGCATTCTGTAGACTGGTCCTCTCCGTCTCCACACAGGGCATTCTGTAGACTGGTCCTCTCCGTCTCTACACAGGGCATTCTGTAGACTGGTCCTCTCCGTCTCTACACAGGGCATTCTGTAGACTGGTCCTCTCCGTCTCTACACAGGGCATTCTGTAGACTGGTCCTCTCCGTCTCTACACAGGGCATTCTGTAGACTGGTCCTCTCCGTCTCTACACAGGGCATTCTGTAGACTGGTCCTCTCCGTCTCTACACAGGGCATTCTGTAGACTGGTCCTCTCCGTCTCTACACAGGGCATTCTGTAGACTGGTCCTATTGGTCTCTACACAGGGCATTCTGTAGACTGGTCCTATTGGTCTCTACACAGGGCATTCTGTAGACTGGTCCTCTCCGTCTCTACACAGGGCATTCTGTAGACTGGTCCTCTCCGTCTCTACACAGGGCATTCTGTAGACTGGTCCTATTGGTCTCTACACAGGGCATTCTGTAGACTGGTCCTATTGGTCTCTACACAGGGCATTCTGTAGACTGGTCCTATTGGTCTCTACACAGGGCATTCTGTAGACTGGTCCTATTGGTCTCTACACAGGGCATTCTGTAGACTGGTCCTATTGGTCTCTACACAGGGCATTCTGTAGACTGGTCCTATTGGTCTCTACACAGGGCATTCTGTAGACTGGTCCTATTGGTCTCTACACAGGGCATTCTGTAGACTGGTCCTCTCCGTCTCTACACAGGGCATTCTGTAGACTGGTCCTATTGGTCTCTACACAGGGCATTCTGTAGACTGGTCCTATTGGTCTCTACACAGGGCATTCTGTAGACTGGTCCTCTCCGTCTCTACACAGGGCATTCTGTAGTCTGGTCCTATTGGTCTCTACACAGGGCATTCTGTAGACTGGTCCTCTCCGTCTCTACACAGGGCATTCTGTAGACTGGTCCTATTGGTCTCTACACAGGGCATTCTGTAGACTGGTCCTATTGGTCTCTACACAGGGCATTCTGTAGACTGGTCCTATTGGTCTCTACACAGGGCATTCTGTAGACTGGTCCTATTGGTCTCTACACAGGGCATTCTGTAGACTGGTCCTATTGGTCTCTACACAGGGCATTCTGTAGACTGGTCCTATTGGTCTCTACACAGGGCATTCTGTAGACTGGTCCTATTGGTCTCCACACAGGGCATTCTGTAGACTGGTCCTCTCCGTCTCTACACAGGGCATTCTGTAGACTGGTCCTCTCCGTCTCCACACAGGGCATTCTGTAGACTGGTCCTATTGGTCTCTACACAGGGCATTCTGTAGACTGGTCCTCTCCGTCTCTACACAGGGCATTCTGTAGACTGGTCCTATTGGTCTCCACACAGGGCATTCTGTAGACTGGTCCTCTCCGTCTCTACACAGGGCATTCTGTAGACTGGTCCTCTCCGTCTCTACACAGGGCATTCTGTAGACTGGTCCTCTCCGTCTCCACACAGGGCATTCTGTAGACTGGTCCTATTGGTCTCTACACAGGGCATTCTGTAGACTGGTCCTATTGGTCTCTACACAGGGCATTCTGTAGACTGGTCCTCTCCGTCTCTACACAGGGCATTCTGTAGACTGGTCCTCTCCGTCTCTACACAGGGCATTCTGTAGACTGGTCCTATTGGTCTCCACACAGGGCATTCTGTAGACTGGTCCTCTCCGTCTCCACACAGGGCATTCTGTAGACTGGTCCTCTCCGTCTCTACACAGGGCATTCTGTAGACTGGTCCTATTGGTCTCTACACAGGGCATTCTGTAGACTGGTCCTCTCCGTCTCTACACAGGGCATTCTGTAGACTGGTCCTCTCCGTCTCTACACAGGGCATTCTGTAGACTGGTCCTATTGGTCTCTACACAGGGCATTCTGTAGACTGGTCCTATTGGTCTCTACACAGGGCATTCTGTAGACTGGTCCTCTCCGTCTCTACACAGGGCATTCTGTAGACTGGTCCTATTGGTCTCTACACAGGGCATTCTGTAGACTGGTCCTCTCCGTCTCTACACAGGGCATTCTGTAGACTGGTCCTCTCCGTCTCTACACAGGGCATTCTGTAGACTGGTCCTATTGGTCTCTACACAGGGCATTCTGTAGACTGGTCCTCTCCGTCTCCACACAGGGCATTCTGTAGACTGGTCCTATTGGTCTCTACACAGTGCATTCTGTAGACTGGTCCTATTGGTCTCTACACAGGGCATTCTGTAGACTGGTCCTCTCCGTCTCCACACAGGGCATTCTGTAGACTGGTCCTATTGGTCTCCACACAGGGCATTCTGTAGACTGGTCCTCTCCGTCTCCACACAGGGCATTCTGTAGACTGGTCCTATTGGTCTCTACACAAGGCATTCTGTAGACTGGTCCTATTGGTCTCTACACAGGGCATTCTGTAGACTGGTCCTCTCCGTCTCCACACAGGGCATTCTGTAGACTGGTCCTATTGGTCTCTACACAGGGCATTCTGTAGACTGGTCCTATTGGTCTCCACACAGGGCATTCTGTAGACTGGTCCTATTGGTCTCTACACAGGGCATTCTGTAGACTGGTCCTCTCCGTCTCTACACAGGGCATTCTGTAGACTGGTCCTCTCCGTCTCTACACAGGGCATTCTGTAGACTGGTCCTCTCCGTCTCTACACAGGGCATTCTGTAGACTGGTCCTATTGGTCTCTACACAGGGCATTCTGTAGACTGGTCCTATTGGTCTCTACACAGGGCATTCTGTAGACTGGTCCTATTGGTCTCCACACAGGGCATTCTGTAGACTGGTCCTATTGGTCTCTACACAGGGCATTCTGTAGACTGGTCCTCTCCGTCTCTACACAGGGCATTCTGTAGACTGGTCCTCTCCGTCTCTACACAGGGCATTCTGTAGACTGGTCCTATTGGTCCCCACACAGGGCATTCTGTAGACTGGTCCTATTGGTCTCTACACAGGGCATTCTGTAGACTGGTCCTCTCCGTCTCTACACAGGGCATTCTGTAGACTGGTCCTATTGGTCTCCACACAGGGCATTCTGTAGACTGGTCCTCTCCGTCTCCACACAGGGCATTCTGTAGACTGGTCCTCTCCGTCTCTACACAGGGCATTCTGTAGACTGGTCCTCTCCGTCTCTACACAGGGCATTCTGTAGACTGGTCCTCTCTGTCTCTACACAGGGCATTCTGTAGACTGGTCCTCTCCGTCTCTACACAGGGCATTCTGTAGACTGGTCCTATTGGTCTCTACACAGGGCATTCTGTAGACTGGTCCTCTCCGTCTCTACACAGGGCATTCTGTAGACTGGTCCTCTCCGTCTCTACACAGGGCATTCTGTAGACTGGTCCTATTGGTCTCTACACAGGGCATTCTGTAGACTGGTCCTATTGGTCTCCACACAGGGCATTCTGTAGACTGGTCCTCTCCGTCTCTACACAGGGCATTCTGTAGACTGGTCCTCTCCGTCTCCACACAGGGCATTCTGTAGACTGGTCCTCTCCGTCTCTACACAGGGCATTCTGTAGACTGGTCCTCTCCGTCTCTACACAGGGCATTCTGTAGACTGGTCCTCTCCGTCTCTACACAGGGCATTCTGTAGACTGGTCCTATTGGTCTCTACACAGGGCATTCTGTAGACTGGTCCTCTCCGTCTCTACACAGGGCATTCTGTAGACTGGTCCTATTGGTCTCTACACAGGGCATTCTGTAGACTGGTCCTATTGGTCTCTACACAGGGCATTCTGTAGACTGGTCCTATTGGTCTCTACACAGGGCATTCTGTAGACTGGTCCTATTGGTCTCCACACAGGGCATTCTGTAGACTGGTCCTCTCCGTCTCCACACAGGGCATTCTGTAGACTGGTCCTATTGGTCTCTACACAGGGCATTCTGTAGACTGGTCCTATTGGTCTCTACACAGGGCATTCTGTAGACTGGTCCTATTGGTCTCTACACAGGGCATTCTGTAGACTGGTCCTCTCCGTCTCTACACAGGGCATTCTGTAGACTGGTCCTCTCCGTCTCTACACAGGGCATTCTGTAGACTGGTCCTATTGGTCTCTACACAGGGCATTCTGTAGACTGGTCCTATTGGTCTCTACACAGGGCATTCTGTAGACTGGTCCTCTCTGTCTCTACACAGGGCATTCTGTAGACTGGTCCTATTGGTCTCTACACAGGGCATTCTGTAGACTGGTCCTATTGGTCTCTACACAGGGCATTCTGTAGACTGGTCCTCTCCGTCTCTACACAGGGCATTCTGTAGACTGGTCCTATTGGTCTCTACACAGGGCATTCTGTAGACTGGTCCTATTGGTCTCTACACAGGGCATTCTGTAGACTGGTCCTCTCCGTCTCTACACAGGGCATTCTGTAGACTGGTCCTATTGGTCTCTACACAGGGCATTCTGTAGACTGGTCCTCTCCGTCTCTACACAGGGCATTCTGTAGACTGGTCCTATTGGTCTCTACACAGGGCATTCTGTAGACTGGTCCTCTCCGTCTCTACACAGGGCATTCTGTAGACTGGTCCTCTCCGTCTCTACACAGGGCATTCTGTAGACTGGTCCTATTGGTCTCTACACAGGGCATTCTGTAGACTGGTCCTATTGGTCTCCACACAGGGCATTCTGTAGACTGGTCCTCTCCGTCTCTACACAGGGCATTCTGTAGACTGGTCCTCTCCGTCTCCACACAGGGCATTCTGTAGACTGGTCCTCTCCGTCTCTACAAAGGGCATTCTGTAGACTGGTCCTCTCCGTCTCTACACAGGGCATTCTGTAGACTGGTCCTCTCCGTCTCTACACAGGGCATTCTGTAGACTGGTCCTATTGGTCTCTACACAGGGCATTCTGTAGACTGGTCCTCTCCGTCTCTACACAGGGCATTCTGTAGACTGGTCCTATTGGTCTCTACACAGGGCATTCTGTAGACTGGTCCTATTGGTCTCTACACAGGGCATTCTGTAGACTGGTCCTATTGGTCTCTACACAGGGCATTCTGTAGACTGGTCCTATTGGTCTCCACACAGGGCATTCTGTAGACTGGTCCTCTCCGTCTCCACACAGGGCATTCTGTAGACTGGTCCTATTGGTCTCTACACAGGGCATTCTGTAGACTGGTCCTATTGGTCTCTACACAGGGCATTCTGTAGACTGGTCCTATTGGTCTCTACACAGGGCATTCTGTAGACTGGTCCTCTCCGTCTCTACACAGGGCATTCTGTAGACTGGTCCTCTCCGTCTCTACACAGGGCATTCTGTAGACTGGTCCTATTGGTCTCTACACAGGGCATTCTGTAGACTGGTCCTATTGGTCTCTACACAGGGCATTCTGTAGACTGGTCCTCTCTGTCTCTACACAGGGCATTCTGTAGACTGGTCCTATTGGTCTCTACACAGGGCATTCTGTAGACTGGTCCTATTGGTCTCTACACAGGGCATTCTGTAGACTGGTCCTCTCCGTCTCTACACAGGGCATTCTGTAGACTGGTCCTATTGGTCTCTACACAGGGCATTCTGTAGACTGGTCCTATTGGTCTCTACACAGGGCATTCTGTAGACTGGTCCTCTCCGTCTCTACACAGGGCATTCTGTAGACTGGTCCTATTGGTCTCTACACAGGGCATTCTGTAGACTGGTCCTCTCCGTCTCTACACAGGGCATTCTGTAGACTGGTCCTCTCCGTCTCCACACAGGGCATTCTGTAGACTGGTCCTCTCCGTCTCCACACAGGGCATTCTGTAGACTGGTCCTCTCCGTCTCCACACAGGGCATTCTGTAGACTGGTCCTCTCCGTCTCTACACAGGGCATTCTGTAGACTGGTCCTCTCTGTCTCCACACAGGGCATTCTGTAGACTGGTCCTCTCCGTCTCCACACAGGGCATTCTGTAGACTGGTCCTCTCCGTCTCCACACAGGGCATTCTGTAGACTGGTCCTCTCCGTCTCTACACAGGGCATTCTGTAGACTGGTCCTATTGGTCTCTAC
>NW_028163177.1:0-5000 GCF_964263955.1 Coregonus lavaretus | reverse complement strand
TTAGTCTGCACCACCAGGACCTAGTGTAATATGATGTTAGTCTGGACCAGGACCTAGTGTAATATGATGTTAGTCTGCACCACCAGGACCTAGTGTAATATGATGTTAGTCTGCACCACCAGGACCTAGTGTAATATGATGTTAGTCTGCACCACCAGGACCTAGTGTAATATGATGTTAGTCTGCACCACCAGGACCTAGTGTAATATGATGTTAGTCTGCACCACCAGGACCTAGTGTAATATGATGTTAGTCTGCACCACCAGGACCTAGTGTACTATGATGTTAGTCTGCACCACCAGGACCTAGTGTAATATGACGTTAGTCTGCACCACCAGGACCTAGTGTACTATGATGTTAGTCTGGACCAGGACCTAGTGTAATATGATGTTAGTCTGCACCACTAGGACCTAGTGTAATATGATGTTAGTCTGGACCAGGACCTAGTGTAATATGATGTTAGTCTGCACCACCAGGACCTAGTGTAATATGATGTTAGTCTGCACCACCAGGACCTAGTGTAATATGATGTTAGTCTGCACCACCAGGACCTAGTTTAATATGATGTTAGTCTGCACCACCAGGACCTAGTGTAATATGATGTTAGTCTGCACCACCAGGACCTAGTGTAATATGATGTTAGTCTGCACCACCAGGACCTAGTGTAATATGATGTTAGTCTGCACCACCAGGACCTAGTGTAATATTATTTTAGTCTGGACCACCAGGACCTAGTGTAATATGATGTTAGTCTGGACCAGGACCTAGTGTAATATGATGTTAGTCTGCACCACCAGGACCTAGTGTAATATGATGTTAGTCTGGACCACCAGGACCTAGTGTAATATGATGTTAGTCTGCACCACCAGGACCTAGTGTAATATGATGTTAGTCTGCACCACCAGGACCTAGTGTAATATGATGTTAGTCTGCACCACCAGGACCTAGTGTAATATGATGTTAGTCTGGACCAGGACCTAGTGTAATATGATGTTAGTCTGCACCACCAGGACCTAGTGTAATATGATGTTAGTCTGCACCACCAGGACCTAGTGTAATATGATGTTAGTCTGCACCACCAGGACCTAGTGTAATATGATGTTAGTCTGCACCACCAGGACCTAGTGTAATATGATGTTAGTCTGCACCACCAGGACCTAGTGTAATATGATGTTAGTCTGCACCACCAGGACCCTGTGTAATATGATGTTAGTCTGCACCACCAGGACCTAGTGTAATATGATGTTAGTCTGCACCACCAGGACCTAGTGTAATATGATGTTAGTCTGCACCACCAGACCTAGTGTAATATTATGTTAGTCTGGACCACCAGGACCTAGTGTAATATGATGTTAGTCTGGACCAGGACCTAGTGTAATATGATGTTAGTCTGCACCACCAGGACCTAGTGTAATATTATGTTAGTCTGGACCACCAGGACCTAGTGTAATATGATGTTAGTCTGCACCACCAGGACCTAGTGTACTATGATGTTAGTCTGCACCACCAGGACCTATTGTAATATGATGTTAGTCTGCACCACCAGGACCTAGTGTAATATGATGTTAGTCTGGACCAGGACCTAGTGTAATATGATGTTAGTCTGGACCAGGACCTAGTGTACTATGATGTTAGTCTGCACCACCAGGACCTAGTGTAATATGATGTTAGTCTGGACCAGGACCTAGTGTAATATGATGTTAGTCTGGACCAGGACCTAGTGTAGTATGATGTTAGTCTGCACCACCAGGACCTAGTGTACTATGATGTTAGTCTGGACCAGGACCTAGTGTAATATGATGTTAGTCTGCACCACCAGGACCTAGTGTAATATGATGTTAGTCTGCACCACCAGGACCTAGTGTAATATGATGTTAGTCTGGACCAGGACCTAGTGTAGTATGATGTTAGTCTGCACCACCAGGACCTAGTGTACTATGATGTTAGTCTGGACCACCAGGACCTAGTGTAATATGATGTTAGTCTGCACCACCAGGACCTAGTGTACTATGATGTTAGTCTGCACCACCAGGACCTATTGTAATATGATGTTAGTCTGCACCACCAGGACCTAGTGTAATATGATGTTAGTCTGGACCAGGACCTAGTGTAATATGATGTTAGTCTGGACCAGGACCTAGTGTACTATGATGTTAGTCTGCACCACCAGGACCTAGTGTAATATGATGTTAGTCTGGACCAGGACCTAGTGTAATATGATGTTAGTCTGGACCAGGACCTAGTGTAGTATGATGTTAGTCTGCACCACCAGGACCTAGTGTACTATGATGTTAGTCTGGACCAGGACCTAGTGTAATATGATGTTAGTCTGCACCACCAGGACCTAGTGTAATATGATGTTAGTCTGCACCACCAGGACCTAGTGTAATATGATGTTAGTCTGCACCACCAGGACCTAGTGTAATATGACGTTAGTCTGCACCACCAGGACCTAGTGTAATATGATGTTAGTCTGCACCACCAGGACCTAGTGTAATATGATGTTAGTCTGCACCACCAGGACCTAGTGTACTATGATGTTAGTCTGCACCACCAGGACCTAGTGTAATATGATGTTAGTCTGCACCACCAGGACCTAGTGTAATATGATGTTAGTCTGCACCACCAGGACCTAGTGTAATATGATGTTAGTCTGCACCACCAGGACCTAGTGGACTATGATGTTAGTCTGCACCACCAGGACCTAGTGTAATATGATGTTAGTCTGGACCACCAGGACCTAGTGTAATATGATGTTAGTCTGCACCACCAGGACCTAGTGTAATATGATGTTAGTCTATACCAGGTATTTTACCTGTTGGGTTTAGTACGAAATGGAAGTCTGCTCCAACCTGTTAGATTTAGTATGTAACTTCCGGAGGACCTATCATCTTTTCACTCCTTCCTCTCTACCTTCTCTTCCTCTGTATCTGCTGCTAAAGCCACTTTCTATCACTCTAAATGTCAAGCTTCAGCCTCTAACCCTTGGAAACTCTTTTCCACCTTCTCCCTCCTCCTTAATCCTCCACCCCTCCCCCACCTCCTCCCTCCTCCTTAATCCTCCACCCCTCCCCCACCCTCCTCCCTCCTCCTTAATCCTCCACCCCTCCCCCACCCTCCTCCCTCCTCCTTAATCCTCCACCCCTCCCCCACCCTCCTCCCTCCTCCTTAATCCTCCACCCCTCCCCCCACCCCTCCCCCACCCTCCTCCCTCCTCCTTAATCCTCCACCCCTCCCCCACCCTCCTCCCTCCTCCTTAATCCTCCACCCCTCCCCCACCCTCCTCCCTCCTCCTTAATCCTCCACCCCTCCCCCACCCTCCTCCCTCCTCCTTAATCCTCCACCCCTCCCCCACCCTCCTCCCTCCTCCTTAATCCTCCACCCCTCCCCCTCCCCCTCCCTCCTCCTTAATCCTCCACCCCTCCCCCCTCCCTCCTCCTTAATCCTCCACCCCTCCCCACCCTCCTCCTTAATCCTCCACCCCTCCCCCACCCTTCTCCATCCTCCTTAATCCTCCACCCCCTCCCCCACCCTCCTCCCTCCTCCTTAATCCTCCACCCCTCCCCACCCTCCTCCCTCCTCCTTAATCCTCCACCCCTCCCCACCCTCCTCCTTAATCCTCCACCCTTCCCCACCCTCCTCCCTCCTCCTTAATCCTCCACCCTTCCCCCTCCCTCCTCCTTAATCCTCCACCCTTCCCCACCCTCCTCCCTCCTCCTTAATCCTCCACCCTTCCCCCTCCCTCCTCCTTAATCCTCCACCCTTCCCCACCCTCCTCCCTCTCTGCGGACGACTTTTTCAACCACTTTGAAAAGAATGTTGATGACATCCACTCCTCATTCACTCAGCCTATTGAGTCCACTGGTCCCACTCACAGAACTACCCTACGCCTTGACCTCTTTCTCCCCTCTCTCTCCAGATGAAATCCTGTGACTAGTGAGTTCCTGCTGCTCGACCCCATCCCCTCCTCCTTTCTCCAGACCATCTCTGGGGACCTTATCCCATTCATCACTTCCCTCATCAACTCATCCCTGAACGCTGGCTGCATCCTTTCTGACTTCAAAACGGCCAGAGTCGCTCTCCTCCTCAAGAAACCAACACTCGACTCATCTGACGTCAAAAACTATAGACCTGTATCCCTTTCTTTTCTTTCCAAAACACTTGAGCGTGCTGTCTCTGATCAACTATTTCATTATCTCTTTCAGAATGATCTTCTTGACCCTAACCAGTCAGTCTTCAAGATGGGTCACTCAACCGAGACTGCTCTTCTCTGTGTCACGGAGGCTCTCCACTCTGCCAAAGCTGACTCTCTCTCCTCTGCTCTCATCCTCCTAGATCTATTTGCTGCCGTCAGATCCTCCTCTCCACCCTCTCAGGGCTGGGCGTCTCAGGCTCTGCACACTCTTGGATTGCATCCTACCTGGCAGGCCACTCCTACCAGGTGACGTGGAGAGGATCTGTGTCTGCACCACGTACTCTCACTACTGGTGTCCCCCCAGGGCTCGGTTCTAGGCCCTCTCCTATTCTCTCAATACACCAAGTCACTCGGCTCAGTCATATCCTCACATGGTCTCTCCTATCATTGCTATGATGATGACACACAACTACTTTTTTGTCCTTCCCCCCCTTCAGCCCGCCTGATGTTCAACCTTCTCAAGTTCTCCCATGTCGCCGCTCCTTCGCACACTCCACTGGCTTCCTGTCGAAGCTCGCGTCCACTATAAGACCTTGGTGCTTACCTACGGAGCAGCAAGAGGAACTGCCCCTCCCTACCTTCAGACTATGCTCAAACCCTACACCCCAACCTGGGTACTCCGTTCTGCCACCTCTGGTCTCTTGGCAGCTCCAGCTCAGCCCAGTCCAAGATCTTCTCTGTCCTGGCACCCCAATGGTAGAACCAGCGTCCCCCTGAAGCTAGGACAGCAGAATCCCTGCCCATCTGCCGAAAACATCTGAAACCCTACCTCTTCAAAAAGTATCTTAAATGGTCCCACAGCACC
>NW_028163178.1:130000-134880 GCF_964263955.1 Coregonus lavaretus | reverse complement strand
AGGCATTTAGCGAAGCCACAGACAGTGAGGGGGTAGAATGCTAAGAGGGATCTTGGGATTGCCCCCTACCTTAAACCCTAACCCTAACCTTAACCCTTACCCTTACCTAACCCTAACCTTAACCTAACAGTTTTACATTTTCAACTTCAATGGGATGACATCAGAGTTGGACATCCCAAGGATCCCACTTTATACTTGTTCCATGAGGGGAACTGACAGGAACAGCCAGGAGTTTTAGTAGTAATGTATTTTTTATTTGATCGGGTCATGGTCAGAAAGGTTGAGATGACATTAAAGAACTTGTCCAGGTGTTTCCAGATTTCTATTTAAATATGACCTAATAATTAATTACAATATAGGTAGTGAAATAGTTTTTCTTTCCAAAAAAATAGTAATTAAGTATGTTAAAAGGCAGATTTTTCTGTGTTTTCAATGTTGGTAGGCGTACCCCAACAACAGAATGGTGGTGGGCGTTATTACCGGTCATATAAAAGTAATGAATGCAAGTAGACTGCTGATTGGTCAGCTCATCCTCCTTAGTAGGATGACATCATCCTCTATAAGGAAATAGCAAAGCATTTTTTAAATGGTGTGTTTGAGATACAAGATTGGTAGTTTTTTTTTTTTTTGTTGTTATTTTTCTACAATTTATGCTTTGGCCAACAAAATACAAGCATAGGATGAGGTCAAACAACATTGTATTGGGAATGAGTTGTAACAGAATATTAACTTTCAAAGTGGCGATTTTCACTGGACAGTTACTGTAACATAGATGGGCTCCTAGATTGTGAACGAGTATAGCTTAGCAGTTGCCATGGAGGAGGAGTTACATCTGCCCTGAAAACCTCACTCTTACCAATATACAGCAACATCAATTTGCCTGTCTACAATATCTGGAGGAAGTTACTGAAGCGATCTAGAGTTTGTCCAATTCCAATCATAGATGTCTTATTGATGATTTTTGTGACGTGAAACCCGCCTCAGACAGCTCAGCGGTTCAAACACCATAGTGCCCCCTCAAGGCTCATCACTAAGCTAAGGACCATCGGACCCCTGACTGACTAAACACACCTCCCTCTGCAACTGGATCCTGGACTTTCCCTCGACAGCCGCCGCCCCACCCAGGTGGTAAGGGTAGGCAACAACACATCTACCCACGCTGATCCTCAACACGGGAGCCCCTCAGGGGGGTGCGTGCTTATGTCCCCTCCTGTACTCCCTGTTTCACCCATGGGCTGCGTGGCCAAGCACGGCTCCAACACCATCATTAAGTTTGCCGACGACTACAATGGTGGTAGGCCTGATCACCAACAACGATGAGACAGCCTATAGGGAGGAGGTCAGAGACCCTGGAAGTGTGGTGCCAGGACAACAACCTCTCCCCTTCCACTACGAAGAAAAGGAGGGCCAAGCACTCCCCCATTCTCATCAACGGGGCTGTAGTGGAGCAGGGTTGAGAGCTTCAAGTTCCTTGGTGTCCAAATCACCAACAAACTATCATGGTTCAAACACACCAAACCAGTCGTGAAGGAAGGGCATGACAACACGTATTCTCCCCTCAGGAGACAGAAAAGATTTGGCATGAGTCCCTAGAATCCTCAAAAAGTTCTACAGCTGCACCATCGAGAGCATCCTGACTGGTTGCATCACCGCTTGGTATGGGCAACTGCTCGAGCCTACCGAACCGCAAAGGCGCAACAGAGGGTAGTGTGTACGGCCCAGTACATCACTGGGGCCAAGCTTCCTGCCATCCAGGACCTCTATACAGGCGTGTCAGAGGAAGGCCCCTAGCAAGCGGTAACCGGTAGTGCCAAGGTCTAGGTCCAAAAGGCTTCTTAACAGCTTCTACCCACAAGCCATAAGACTGCTGAACAGTTAATCAAATGGGCTTACCCGGAGTATTTGCATTGAACCCCCACCACCTTTTTTTTTTTTTTTTACATTGCTGCTACTCGCCTGTTTATTATCTATGCATAGTCACTTTACCCCTACCTACATGTACATACAGTGGCTTGCGAAAGTATTCACCCCCCTTGGCAATTTTTCCTATTTTGTTGCCTTACAGCCTGGAATTTAAATTGATTGATTTTTGGGGGGGTTGTATCATTTGATTTACACAACATGACTACCACTTTGAAGATGCAAAATACTTTTTCTTGTGAAACAAAACAAGAAATAAGACAAAAAAAACAGAAAACTTGAGCATGCATAACTATTCACCCACCCCCCCCCCCCAAAGTCAATATTTTGTAGAGCCACCTTTTGCAGCAATTACAGCTGATGTTTCTTGGGGTATGTCTCTATAAGCTTGGCACATCTAGCCACTGGATTTTTGCCCATTCTTCAAGGCAAAAACTGCTCCAGCTCCTTCAAGTTGGATGGGTTCCGCTGGTATACAGCAATCTTTAAGTCATACCACAGATTCTCAATTGGATTGAGGTCTGGGCTTTGACTAGGCCATTCCAATACATTTAAATGTTTCCCCTTCTGGCCACTCTTCTGTAAAGCCCAGCTCTGTGGATGTGTATGGCTTAAAGTGGCCCTCTGGGACAGATACTCCAATCTCCGCTGTGGGGCTTTGCAGCTCCTTCAGGGTTATCTTTGGTCTCTTTGTTGCCTCTCTGTTTAATGCCCTCCTTGCCTGGTCCGTGAGTTTTGGTGGGCGGCCCTCTCTTGGCAGGTTGTTGTGGTGCCATATTCTTTCCATTGTTTAATAATGGATTTAATGGTGCTCCGTGGGATGTTCAAAGTTTCAGATTTTTTTTTATAACCCAACCCTGATCTGTACTTCTCCACAACTTTGTCCCTGACCTGTTTGGAGAGCTCCTTGGTCTTCATGGTGCCGCTTGCTTGGTGGTGCCCCTTGCTTAGTGGTGTTACAGACTCTGGGGCCTTTCAGAACAGGTGTATATATTTTGAGATCGTGTGGACACTTAGATTGCACACAGCTGGACTTTATTTAACTAATGATGTGACTTCTGAAGGTAATTGGTTGCACCAGATCTTATTTAGGGGCTTTCATAGAAAAGGGGTTGAATACATATGCACGCACCACTTTTCGTTATTTATTATTAAGTTCTTTTTTTCATTTCACTTCACCAATTTGGACTATTTTGTGTATGTCCATTACATGAAATCCAAATAAAAATCAATTTTAAATTACAGGTTGTAATGCAACAAAATAGGAAAAACGCCAAGGGGGATGAATACTTTTGCAAGGCACTGTATTACCTCAATTACCTCGACTAACCTGTACCCCCGCACATTGACTCGGTACCGGTACCCCCTGTATATAGCCTCGTTATGTTATTTTATTGTTTGCTCTTTTATTTATTACTTTAGTTTATTTAATTAAACAAATTCTTTATCTTATTTTTCTTAAAACTGCATTGTTGGTTAAGGGGCTTGTAAGTAAGCGCATGTGACAAAATAACATTTGATTTGATTAATTTTTGATTTGACCCTGGAGAAATCTACTGCACACCCGACAGAGTAGCCACACTAGCTGAGAGACTAATCTGTAGAAAATCATCTCTGCACTTAAATCGATGTAATGTCAGTGTTTTAATGTGCCATGAGCCATGAGCGTTGATGTACTTTAGAAGACAGTCTTTTCTATAGTGAAACACTCAGCCTACCAATATCCTGCTGCAAAGCAGCTCAACTATAAGATGTTAACTTACATTAATGTCTTGTATAATTTGACAAGCAAAGACAAAGTGCTGAACTAAATCGCCACATAAAAACTCAACCAATTTGTAGCTACTTGAGAGAGGTATCTTTGCCAAAGACAAAACAGAGACAAACAAAATCAGAATCTACAGAGAGAGAGAGAAAAAGTTCCCCCCTTCATAAAACATCCCCATAATGGCTGTGAAATACAGCAGGTTTAACTGGATGCTTACATATCAGAATTATTATTTTGTGCGGTGAACGGGACGCAAATGTCTCTCACTTCCTCTCTCTCTCATCGTTGATGCGCCTCGTCATGGATGATTGGTGATTGGCTGGTTGTAACTTAAGCGCTTCATTACCCTTAGAACTTCAAGAGCCATTGACAAAGCCCAACCGGCCATCTCTCTACCGTTCTGTATTGTGCAGTACTCTGCAGAAAGTTACCAGCAAAAAAGAGTGAATAGCAACAGAATGTTGAGATGGGAAGCAAAAAACTCTGAATGAGAGAGAGAGAGACAGAGAGAGAGAGAGAGAGAGAGAGAGAGAGAGAGAGAGAGAGAGAAGAGAGAGAGAGAGAGAGAGAGACAGAGAGACAGAGAGACAGAGAGACAGAGAGAGAGGGTGTGTGTGCTTACTGAAGCGCAGACCCAAGAGAGAGAGATGAGATGAACTCAGAAGTCATAAGTCAGACACATTTCATGTTCTCTTCAGAAACATAACGGCATGAAGTGTTGCTGAGCTCAATATATAATAGGAGATATGGGACCAAAAGATGGGCCCAGTGTACGCTAAAGTCTTCAAGATAAAAGTGACTAGTTATCAGGCGAAGATAATATATTTACTGTAGCTGTGAAGAGAAACTATTAAGAAACTGCAAAAGTGTGTTTGTTGTGTTTGTGTGTGTGTTGTGTGTGTCGGGGGGTGGGGGGTGGGGTCATTGTTTGAAAACACTGGTTGAAGTCAAGCTCGGACGACCATGGTTGAAGTCCAGCTCGGAAGACCATGGTTGAAGTCCAGCACGGAGGACCATCGTTGAAGTCCAGCTCGGAGGACCATGGAAAGAGTGGCCACTTTGAAGACAGTGGACTGGCCTATCTACAGAAGTGATGATTCCAGGCCTTCTGATGGTGTGGTATGATGTAGGCTTGCAGGCTAGGTTGTCTGGTGATATGGAACACAGTCAGTCGCTGTGAGCTGTGACAGCT